>NC_142811.1:59520667-59661008 GCF_049724085.1 Artemia sp. Qi Xiang Cuo
TTCAATTCTCTTACTAACAGGAATTTTAAAGAAAACTATGACTCTTGTGGAACTCAGTCCTCATTTAACTCAACCCCCGTACAACTGACCTCCCCATGTTACTGAACCCCGGTCTCACCGACACCGCCTTGTAACTGTCGCCACGGTGACTGAACCCTCGTGCACCTCAACCCCCCATGCAACTCAGCCCCCTCCACACACTTCAACCATTTCTTTTCAAATTGAAAATACTTTTCAAAAGTTACTTATGTATTATACAGCCCACATCGGCGAGGTAAAGCTAGGTCAAGTCACAATATAATTATATTGTTAACTTTCAATTAAGCTATTGAATAACTTCTAGCAATGTCTCTTGTAAGCGTAAAATTTATTAAGTATCTGATGCAAGCACCCCATTCTTTAATTACCCGTGAGGCCTTCTTGACCATCGCAATACCTTTACGCTAATACCTCTTCGCAAAAAATTCACAAATCTCGTAAACTAAAGAAGTAATTACATCACTGTTGGTAGCTCCATCATTAATCTCCAATAGTGTAAATGCACCACTCATTTTTTTCCTCTACTAATATCCTTGCAAATAAAAACTATTCTCTTTTAATTCAAGTCTCTTACTAATATGAATTGTAAAGAAAACTAAAAAGATACACCGGTTTTCCGACACGGATTTAACCTAAAAAAAAAACTTGTATATCATGAAATAGAAATTCAGTTAATTGTGTCAGAAAAAACTTGAAGCAAAACAGATTATACCCAACCTGTTTGGTACGGGCGCGTACGCAAAGTATATACCTTCAAGCAAATTCCATATGATATTTCAAATTACTATACCTTCTATAGAAATGGTATCTCTTTGCAAATGGCCCTGGTAACCCAATGCATTGAAAACCTACACACATGTCCATGCCTTCAGGCGTAGGTTTGCGTGTAGGTTTTCAAGTGCCTATGGCCTTACTACTGCACTCACCAAAATTCGTCGGCACATTTTGGACGTCTCCCCCCCCCCCCAAAGGTAAAAGACTAGTGACGCCTCTGTTGATAAGTAACATTAAACCTAATTAATTGTATATACTGAGAATCAGTTTAACGAGCTGATTCTTCTATGTATTATTTGTTTTAAAATTTTCTTTCTTTAGGGTTTCGGTTACTTTTGTGGTTCAGCTTTATTGGATCATTTTTGTGGTGTATTTTCGAAAACAACTTATTTTATTGCTTATCTGTGGAGAGAAAAATTGCCCAGTATTTTTATAATCGGTTTAACTAGGCTGAGAAACGAATCTAGATACACAAGAAATTATAATTCCAGAAAAGACATATATATCGGCCATTCTGACCAGTTCTTTTGTGGGAAACAAAAAAATAGCAAAAAGAATGATTTTTCTAATTACTACATTGTTTCCAAGTAAAATTCGTTTCCATCAAATAATCGTTCGTTTTGCAGGATTTGTTTTCTCTTGGGACACGTTATGATTCTCAATGTTGCTTCCGGTCAGACTGAAGATTTCATTTTCAAGTCGATATGATCATCCCTGTCGCATAAATTCCACCCGTGTATTTCTTTGGCCATTATTTTGATTTGGGATTCGTTGTGATAATAGGTATCGCATGTCTTATAGCTACTTAATTTTCGTCCATCACTACCACAGACATTTTTCCATGCCTTTTACAGTAGCTGTTTGAATTAATTGAAAATCATGTTTAATTTTGCATTACGGCATAGATACCAAAAAACTATCATATATACTAAAAGAATGATACAACCACTCCTGAGGGGGGGGGGGAAGAGTGATGTGACTTATGCTCTTGAAAACTGCTCATAAAAATGATGTCATTCATTTGAATTTTTTACAAAATTGAGTCTCTAAACCAATTTCCTTGAACTCGTGACCTATCTAGGTCACTTTTTTAGGCAAAATAAATAACCAAGGTTGCCAATTTTCAAAAAAAAATTTAGCCGTTTCCAAGAAAAAAATTTATACATTAATAAATCTGGGGCTATCAATTCGTCCTTCTGGATGGTTCGTACCAGTTAAAAAAGCCTGTCAATGATTTTAAAGACTTCTGAGACGTTTAAAAGTACTCTGGCATCATTTTATGTTTTAAATTAATTAAAAAATTGTTTAATCTTCAACTGTTCTCCTATTTGCATCGGCTTATCGAAAAGAGGCATTTGGAAACATCTCAAATCTTCTAAGTTTATAGCAATAAATTACAAATTCACTCTTATTTGATAGTTTTTGAATGCTATTTTCAAAATCATTAGTAAATATATATTTTGCACAATAAAGAATAACTAGATACAATTAATAATAGTAACAATAAATCGTTTGTAGATTATTTTGGATGAAAAGTGATATATCAAGTAATATATTAAACTTATTAATAGTAATTAATAATAATATCAAAACAGTTTTTGAAATGCTGAGTTGATTGAAGATTGATATCCTGATCTTCATCAACCAGCGTAGACAGTTGTGTCGGCAAGTGTTGCCACCGCCATGGACTTATGCATGTTTACATGGCTTTTCATAGGCAGCGCGCTAGCGCTGCCTAAGTAAAGAACGGTGTGGGCACAATGTGTTTTTTCTCCACCCGGGCACTTCGTATCGAACGAGTTGTCGTAGAAACTTCGAAAAGGGCTCATTCGGTTGGAAATGGGAGTGGCTAGTACCTTATTTAATAGTCGAAAGTGATTGGAGGGCAAATAGCCCCCCCACCCCCACGCCCATTAATCCCCCCAACACATCCAATCAAAATTTTGAGATAGCCATTTTGTTCAGCGTAGTTGATTTCCAGACACAAAATATGTTTATGAGGAGGACACTCCCCCACAACCCTCAGGGCAAGGGTTTTAAGTTATGCCCTGGGGGAATATAAGGTTTTTATAGAAGGCGTTGTCGTAGAAACTTCAAAACAAGCTCATTCGATTGGAAATTCAAAGGGCAAGTACCCTATTTAATAGTCGAAAGTGGTTATAGGGCAACTAGCCCCCCCACGCCCATCATTCCCCAAAATACATCCAATCAAAATTTTGAGATAGCCATTTTGTTCAGCGTAGTTGATTTTCAGATAGAAAATATGTATTTGAGGAGGACATTCCCCCACGACCCTCAGGGCAAGGGTTTTAAGTTATTCCCTGGGGGTATATAAGGTTTTTATAGAAGGCGTTGTGGTAGAAACTTCAAAACACTCTCATTCGATTGGAAATTCAAAGGGCTAGAACCCTTTTTAATAGTCGAAAGTGATTGAAGGGCAACTAGCCCCTCCCCTCCAACGCCCATCATTCCCCCGAACACATCCAATCAAAATTTTGAGATAGCCGTTTTGTTTAACGTAGTTTTAAGTTCTGGAAATTAGGTCTTTGATGATGATAACCCCCTCATAGCCGTCAGGACAAGGGTTGTAATTTATGCCATGGGGGCATATAAGATTTTCATTGAACATATTTTCGTAGAAAGTTCAACAAGGGATCATTTGATTAGATGTTGTAATAGCTAGTGCCCTTTTTAATAGTCAAAATTAACTGGAAGGTAGCTAACACTCCTTCCAAGCCCACTATTTCCCCAAACACACCCAATCAAAATTTTGGTATAGCCATTTTGTTCCGCGCAGTTAAAGTTCAGGAAACTATACCTTTGAGCAGGACACTCCCCCCAAAGTCTTCAGAGCAAGGGTTACAAGTTATGCCCTGGGGGCACATAAGTTTTTATTGAAATCTTTGTCATAGAAACTTGAAAAATGGCTCATTCAATTGGAAATCCAAAGGTCTGGTGCCCTTTTTAATAGTCGAAAGTGATTTGAGGGCAACTAGCCCCCCTCTATCGCCCACCTTTTCCCCAAACACATCCAATCAAAATTTTTAGATAGCCTTTTTAAAAAGTGTTTTGGATTTCCAGATAGAAATTATATTTTTCAGTTTGACACTCCCCCATATTCCTCAGGGCAAGAGTTTTATGTTTTGCCCTGGGGGCATATAAGGCTTTTACTGAATCTGTTATCGTAAAAGTTTCAAAAATGACTCATTTGATTGGAAATTGGAATGGCTTGTGGCCCTTTTACTAATCGAAAGTGATTGGAAAGCACCAAAGACACCTTCCACGCCCACCATTTCCGTAAACATATCTGATCAAAATTTCTTGATAGCCATTCTGTTCCACTATGTTTAAAGTTCAGGAAATTATACCTTTGAGCAGGACATTCTCCCCATAGTCTTCAGGGCAAGGGTTATAAGTTATACCCTTGGGGCATATCAGGTTTTTATTGAAATGGGCAACTAACACCCCTCTCTTACCCACCATTTCCCCAAACACATCTAATCAAAATTTTGAGATATCTATTTTGTTCAACGTAGTCAAAAGTTCTGGAAATTAGGTCTTTTAAGATAAAAACCCCATCAGAGCTTTCAGTGCAAGGGTTGTAATTTGTGCCCTGGGGACATATAAGGTTTATATAGAAAGTTGTTGTAGAAATTTCAAAAGGGGCTCATTGCTTGGGAATTGAAATTTCCCTTTTTAATAGTGAAAATTGAGTGGAGAGTAGTTGACCCCCTCCATTTCCCCTCCATTTCCTCTCACGCCCAACTTTTCCCCAAACACATTCAATAAAAGCATAGAGATAGCCATTTTGTTCAACGTAGTTGAAAGCTCTGGAAATTATGTATTTAAGGATGACAAACCCCCAAGAGTCCCCAGGGCAAAGGTTGTAAGTTATGCCCAGGGGGCATATAAGGTTTTTAATGATAGATTTTTCATAAAAACTTCAAAAGGGGCTCATTCAATTGGAAACTGAAAGGGCTAGTGCCCTCTTTAATAGTCAAAAGTGACTGGAGGGCAACTAGCCCCCCTCTCACGCCCACCATACCCCAAACACATCCAATCAAAATTTTCAGAAAGCCATTTTGTTCAACGTAGTAGAAAGTTCTGGAAATTAGGTCTGTGAGGATGACAACCCCCCACCCAGCCCTCAGGGCGAGGTTTGTAAGTTATTCCCTGGGGGGCATATAAGGTTTTTATGGAAAGCGTTGTCGTAGAAACTTCCAAAGGGCTCATTTGATTTGAAATGGAAAGGGCTAGTGCCTTTTTAATAGTTGAAAGTGATTGGAGAAAGACTAACGCCCCTCTTACGCCCACCATTTTCTCAGACACATCCAATCAAAATTTTGAGATAGCAATTTTGTGTAACGTAGTTGAAAGTTCTGGAAATTAGGTCTTAGAGGATGACAACCACCCTCACAGTCCTTAGGGTAAGAGTTGTAATTTATGCCCTGGGGTCATATAAGGTTTTTATAGGAAGTGTTGTCGTAGAAACTCGAAAAAGGCTCATTTGATTGAAATTCGAAAGGCCTAGTGCCCTTTTTAATAGTCGAAAATAATTGGAAGGCTTGACATTTTTATAGTAAAGATCGATGTGGGTATAATGTATTATTATGTTAGTCGTTGTTTAGACCAGGGCACTTCGTATCAAAGGAGTTGTCATAGGAACTTCGAAAATGGCTCATTCGATTGAAAATAGAAAGGGCTGATGCCCTTTTTAATAGTCGAAAGTGATTGGAGGGAAACTAATACCCCTCCCAGGCCCACCCTCCCATTTGACTTTATGTTTGAAAACTAAATGTTGCCATAAGATTAAATCAAAATGCACTGTGTTAATGCTAATTCTCAAAAAGGTATCTCAGCAGTATCCCAAGAACGGCTGAGGGTATTATGTTCAAACTTTTGAGGCTGCTTCTGCTCTTAAAATTTAACCAAATCAAAATAGAGTGTTTCCAAGCTATCAAAGAAATTTAACAGATTTCTTTCCGAATGGAATCAAGTTTTCCATTTCAGGTCATCTATAGTAGATATGAAACTAAATTAAACACTGTTATTTGTGTCCAGGCTTTTAAAAGGATGTATGTTGTTAAAAATTACTAAAAAATTTTCTCCAGCATACAAATAGTAGGCCAAACTATAAAGTCTTAAAAAAACGAAAATATTTAAAGTATTATTATTTTCTTTTTCCCTGAAAAGACTATGTCAATATAAAACGAACAGAAATGAATTAAAAAAACTTTCCCCACAAAATAAGTTTTTCAATGATAAGTAAAGAACTACATTAAACCAAAAATGAGCAAAAATAAAATATAATAATCTACCTAGTGGAAAGTTTCCAGAACTCAGCCTCGATAAATACACGAAACCCAAACCGAGCAGATATCGCAAGACATACATGAGTCGAACTCAAAACTATCAGAAATTAACATAAGTAGTGCTCAAAACCCCTATGCCTTCCCAAAGCCAGAACATAATTTGCACTTTACTGAAAAAATACAAATGAAAGTACATTGTCAGTTTAATATACATTTACTGATATTTAGTAATCAAAATCTTAATATTATTTGATTTATTAAAGTTATAAAAGTAATAACATTTATATTCTTTTCAGTAAAGTGCAAATTATGTTCTGGCCTTGGAAAGGCATAGGAGTTTTGAGCCAAACTCTTGTTAATTTCTGCTCGTTTTGAGTTCTTACCCACAATCGCAAGTTCTTACTCTCGGAAGTAGTCATAATTACAGTTTCAACCAGTCGCACTTGGAAACCACAGCAATAATAGTAACTAGAAGCTCTGAAAGCTTCTAGTTAATAACCTTAGAGCTTCCTAAGATATTACATATTTCTTTCCTGGATATAGTGTCTCTTGACACACCGAAATAGTATCTTTTGATTTGGTTCAGCATCTCCTTTAAAATCCCTGAAGCTTCAAATTAAAATCCTTTATTAGACACACCCACGGTCAAAAATTATCCTTCCTTTAATGATAATATTAACAGCAGACAAATTACACAATTTACAATCCATACCTCAGAGGCAGTGGGTGGTATGGTATTCACAGAGACATAGTTAGCAGATCTTTTGGCTATTTTAACAAATATTTTTCTTTCAGAATTGTGGCCAGTGTTTGGGAGGGACATTTAAATAGGGTAATTGGATAGGAGCGTACCACCCTCAGATCACTTTTGAACATCTCCCTGAACATCCTCTATAAGTTTCAGCTTAACACACTGAGCCAGCCTTTAGATATCGCTGATATACTGACATGCAAACAAAGTCTTTTGATTTGGTTCAAAATCCAACTCAAAATCCAAAAAATCCAACTCGAAATTGTCGGATTTTTTTTGTTTTGATTTTAGACCTAGTGTGTATTGATGCTGATCAATATCCCTCTCACAAATTCCTGAAAGTATTTGCTAGCGAAAATAGTCGTAGTCACAAGTAGTTGAAGTAATAGTCACATGTAGTTGCAGTAGCAGTCACAGAAGCAGTCGTAGTAGTAGTTGCCCTGGAAGGTTCAAGTAATTACCTTTACCCGTTCCTAAAATATTGCAGGTAAGCCTTTTTGATAACTTGGATGTAGACAGTGTCTTTTTATAGCTCAGCACGACCTTCAATTTTCCCAGAAACCTCACCTAAATGCGCTTGGCCTTTTTGAGTAAAACCAGTATCAAACATTTTATACCCAATCATACCCAATGATAATTCCCATATTTAAAAAAATGGACCGAATACATAATATACATTCAGTGGTGGCTCTAGGAGTAGTAAGGCTATAATAGACGCGAATTACACAAAGAATTACACAAGAATATACAGTGCAGTTTCAACAGTACATGCCTTACCACGGGCGTGCATCTATTACTCAATTTGCGAAAAAGGTATTCCATTGGTTAAGAATGCATCATTGGTAATTACAGAACAATGAATGGTATGGTACAGGCATAATTTTTTCAACTTAAAAGTTATGTCATTTGCGGAAGCTAACTCAATTTGCGAAAAAAGGTATTCCATTGGGATAACTCGGTTCTGAATGATCTTACTTGGTGATTGAATAATAGGGGTGAAACAGAGCTCGATTATTTTAATTGGATTGTATGAAAGTGGTAAAAGGGTTAAAATGCTTACCAGTTAAGGTAAGCCCGAAGGGGGTGCTAACTCTTACGCAATTTAAAATAAATTTGGAATAACATCATTGATATCAATCTACGGAAACGATTAATGTTGACAAGGTGATAGTGGGACTTAACTTGGCTGTACTTCTTGGCTGTGTTCTGTATAATACATAACTATCATTTGAATAGTGTTGCCACTATAAGATATGGTTTAGCATTGGGGTATGCTAAAAAGTTGAAACTAATAGTCATAGGGGCCAAGGTGACCTTATGCCTTGATCTAGCTTTACTCCTCGACTGTGTTCTGTATAATACACAAGTACCATTTGAGTAGTGTTATTAATATAAAATATGCCTTAGCATTGGGGTATACTAAAAAGTTGAAACCTAAAAAAGATGTAGATGCCAAGAAAATAATTTTAATAGAGAAATTCAGAAAAATCCTTAGAAATCCTTAGAAATCCTTAGAAATTAACTAGTGAGATGATTATGGGTTTGAACCGTCAAGGACCACAACCAACTATGACCCTAACCACTAAGGACCTCAGCATCCAAGGGTCCCCTATCCCCAACCTCAATGGGGCCTTCTCCCTCCAACTATTTAGGCCCTCCCCCCATTTTTTATACTTTTCTTTAAATTTTTTTTAACTTTTTTAATTTTTTCTTAACATGGAATTTTTTTTCAACTTTTTTACATGTCTTAGAATGACAAAACAGACTTAAAACATAAAAAATTCGCATTTAATATTTTCCAAATTCAAGATGAGAATGATATAGAAATGTTAGTAGTGAATTTTACTATTAGAAAAATAATGATTGTAGTAGCACTCTTTTTTACTTAATTTTTTGGGGGGCTTGGAAATTATTTAGCTTTTTTTCTTACGTATCTTAAAATGACATGAAATATGTTTGCGGTTCTACCAATCGTACTCTATGCTTATTCATAGACACGACGCGGCTTTCCCAGTGGTACTCTATGGTAGGTTATCGACACTATGCTGCTGTACCATTTGAGAACTAAGGTTACATCAATCAACAACACAGCAGACTTTAACATGAATCAAAGTATTGAGTTCGAAATATCTTTTTATTATGAGTGTGCTATTTGTAATGGCCAAATCATGACTTCAGTAATTCATATGAGAGTAATGCAGCAAATTTAGAAATCCTGGAAAATGAAATACAAAAAGACAATCTGCAAGAAATGAGAAGAAGAATCTTTGATGAAATGGTGAGAAAAAGGGTAGGCTCATCAGTTTCTGCACTGGAAGAGAGTGAGTAGTATCACAAGAAACAATACAAACAAAGGACATCCTCTCCATTACAAGGAAGATCAGGAGCACACAAGGGAGCTCTCACAAAAGGAGGTTCGATACGACAGAAAAGAAAGATCTAAAGATGAGACATAGACAAGATGGATATCTATACAGAGGACACTATCAAGAGAGAACATGGTGAACTATTTTATGTTTCAGATTAAAAATTTCCAAACTTGTTCATTGATATTAATAATGTATAATAATTTATTTTTTGCATTAATATTCATGTCATTATTTCATTAAAAATATATTATGCATTACATTGTTACGGGTTAATTATTTTTAGAGTATTCTAGCATATCAAACGTTTAGAATGTCTATTTAAACATCGGAGGTGTAGGAAAAGGAATTTGCACTATTTTACGGAACAGATTCAAAATGTCGAAAGTTGTTCATTGATATTAATAATGTATAATAATATATTTTTTACATTAATATTCTACATGTCATTATTTCATTAAAATAAATTATGCATTACATTGTTACGGGTTAATTATTTTTAGAGTATTCTAGCATATCAAACGTTTAGAATGTCTATTAAAACATCAGAGGTATAAGAAAAAGAATTTGCATACACCATATGTCGGATAGATAGGCTAACATAGAGAAAATCTAAAGTATCAGAATGAATAAATTCTTTATCAACATCTTTTGTCGGATAGGTCAGGATGAAATTGATAAAATCTAAGTATCAGAGAGAATAGAGTCTTTATCAACATCCTTTGTCGGATATGTCGGTTAACATTATCAAAACCTAAGTATCAGAGTGAAGAAATTCAGTATCAACATCTATTGTCAGATAAATGGGATAACATTGACAAAATATAAGTATCAGAGTGAATAAATTTTTCCTATCAACATCTTTGTCAGATACATCGGATACAATTGACTAAATCTAAGCATCAGAGTGAATAAATTCATTATCATCGTCCTTTGTCAGATATGCCTGATGAAATTGAGAAAATCTGAGTAACAGAGTGAATAAATTCTTTGTAAATGTCTTTTGACAGATACAATTGATAACACTGACAAAATCTTAGTATCATAGTGAATAAATTCTTTATCAACTTCTTTTGTCGGATCTATCAGATAACATTCACAAAATCTAAGTATCAGAGTGAATAAATTCTTTATCATCGTCCTTTGTCAGATTTGCTTGATAAAATTGAGAAAATCCAAGTATAAGAGTGAATAAATTCTTTATCAATGTCTTTTGCCAGATACGTTTGATATCACTGACAAAATTGAAGTATCGGAGTGTACAAATTCTTTATTAACATTCTTTATCCATATCATTTGTCGGATCCGTCAGATAACATTGACAGAATCTATGTATTAGAATGAATTAATTCTTTATCATCATCCTTTTGTCCGATACGTCGGATAAAATTAATAAAATCTAAGTATCAGAGCGAACAGGATCTTTATGAGCATCCTTTGCCGAATATGTCGGTTAACATTATCAAAACCTAAGTATCATAGTGATTAAATTCTGTATCAACATCTATTGTCAGATATATAGGATAACATTGACAAAATCTAAGTATCAGAGTAAATAAATTTTTTCTGTCACCATCTTTGTAAAATACATCGGATAAAATTGACTAACTATAAGTATCAGATTGAATAAATTCTTCATCAGCTTCATTTGTCGGATAAATCAGCTAACATTCACAAAATCTAAGTATCAGAGTGAATAAATACTTTATCATACCATAGTGAATAAATTCTTTATCAGCTTCTTTTGTCGGAAACATCAGCTGACATTCGCAAAATCTAAGTATCAGAGTGAATAAATTCTTTATCATCGTTCTTTATAAGATATGCTTGATAAGATTGAGAGAATCTAAGTATCAGAGTGAATAAATTCTTTATCAATGTCTTTAGACAGATACTTTTGATAAAACTGATAAAATTTAAGTATCA
Source organism: Artemia sp. Qi Xiang Cuo (assembly GCF_049724085.1). Taxonomy (NCBI): domain Eukaryota; kingdom Metazoa; phylum Arthropoda; class Branchiopoda; order Anostraca; family Artemiidae; genus Artemia; species Artemia sp. Qi Xiang Cuo. The sequence goes on from NC_142811.1 coordinate 59,531,836, forward strand.
GAATGAACAAAATCATTATTCAGATTCTTTATCGATATCATTTGTCGGATACGTCGAATAATATTGACAAAATCTATGTATTAGAATGAATAAATTCTATATCAACATCTTTTGTCGGATAGGCCGGGATAAAATTGATAAAATCTAAGAATTAGAACGAATAAATTCTTTATCAATATCATTTGGCAGATACGTTAGGTAGTATCAGCGGGAATAAATTCTTTATCATTGTCTTTTCTCTGATATGATTGACAAAATTGAAAAAATCTAAGCATCAGAGTGAATAAATTCTTTTTCAATGTCTTTTGACAGATGTGTTTGATAACATTGACCAAATCTAAGCATCATAGTGAATAAATTCTCTATTAACTTCTTTTGTCGGATACATCAGATAACCTTCACAAAATCTAAGTATCAAAGTGAATAAATTCTTTATCAATGTCCTTTGACAGATACGTTTGATAACACTGACAAAATTTAAGTATCAAAGTGAACAAATTCTTTGTTAACATTCTTTATCGATATCATTTGTCGGAAAAGTCGAATAACATTGACAAAATCCATGTATTAGGATGAATAAATTCTTTATCATCGTCCTTTTGTTGGATACGTTGGATGAAATTGAGAAATTCTAAGTATCATAGTGAATAAATTCTTTATCAGCATCATTTGCTGGATACGTCGATTAAAATTATCAAAATCTATGTATTAGAGTGATTAGATTCTCTTATCAACTTCCTGTGTCGGTTACATCAGATAACATTCACAAAATCTAACTATCAGAGTGAATAAATTCTTTATTATCGTCTTTCGTCAGATATGCTTAATAAAACTGAGAAAATCTAAGCATTGGAGTGAACAAATTTTTTATCAATATACTTTGACGGATACGTTTGATAGCATTGTCAAAATGTAAGTATCAGAGTGAACAAATTCTTTATTATTATTCTTTATCATCATCATTTGTCGGATACGTCGGATACAATTGACAAATTCTAAGTATCAGAATGAATAAATCCTTTATCAACATCTTTTGTCAGATACATCGGATAAAATTGACAAAATATAAGTATCAGAGTGAATAAATTTTTTCTATCAACATATTTGTCAGATACATCGGATAAAATTGACAAAATCTAAGTGTCAGATTGAATAAATTCTTTATCAACATCTCTTGTCGGATACGTCGGATAACATTGTCAAGATCTAAGTATCAGAGTGAATAAATTCTTTATCAACTTCTTTAGTCTGATACATCACATAATATTCACAAAATCTAAGTATCAGAGTCAATAAATTCTTTATCATCGTCTTTTGTTAGATATGCTTTATAAAATTGAGAAAATCAAAGTATCAGAGTGATTAAATTCTTTATCAATGTCTTTTGACAGATATGATTCATAACAATGACCAAATATAAGTATCATAGTGAATAAATTCTTTATCAACTTCATTTCTCGGATACATCAGATAAAATTCACAAATTCTAAGTATCAGAGTGAATAAATAATTTATCATATCATAGTGAATTAATTCTTTATCAGCTTCTTTTGTCGGATATATCAGATAACATTCACGAAATCTAAGTATCAGAGCGAATAAATTCTTTATCATCGCCCTTTGTCAGATATGGCTGATAAATTTGAGAAAATCTAAGTATCGTAGTGAATAAATTCTTTATCAATGTCTTTTGACAGATACTCTTGATAACACTGATAAAATTTAAGTTCCAGAGTGAACAAATTCTTCATTAATATTCTTTATCGATATAATTTGTCGGATATGTTGGATAACATTGACAAATCTATGTATTAGAATGAATAAATTCTTTATTAACATCTTTTGTCAGATAGATCGAGATAAAATTGATAAAATCTAAGTATCAGAACGAATAAATTCTTTATCGTTGTCTTTTCTCGGATATGACTCATAAAATTGAAAAAAACTAAGCATCAGAGTGAATAAATATTTTATCAATGTCTTTGGCCAGATACTTTTGATAACATTGACCAAATCTAAGCATCATAGTGAACACATTCTTTTATCAACTTCCTTTGTCGGTTACATCAGATAACATTAACAAAATCTAAATATCAGAGTGAATAAAATCTGTATCATCGTCTTTTGTCAGATACGCTTGATAAAACTGAGAAAATCTAAGCATCAGAGTGAACAAATTCTTTATCAATGTCCTTTGATGGATATGTATGATAACATTGTCAAAATCTAATTATTCGGAGTGAATAAATTCTTTATTAACATTCTTTATCAAAATTATTTGTCGGATACGTCGGATAACATTGACAAATTCTAAGTATCAGAGTGAAAAAAAAAATTTTCAACCTCTTTTGTCAGATACATCGGATAAAATTGACAAAATCTAAGCATCAGACTGAATAAATTCGTTATCAATGTGTTTTGACAGATACGTTTAATAACATTGACAAAATCTAATTATCAGATTGAATAAATTCCTTATTAACATTTTTCTTATCAACACCATTTGTCGGATACGTCGGATAACATTGAAAAAATCTGTATTAGAATGAATAAATTCTTTATCACCATCTTTTGTCGGATGCTTCGGATAACATTGTCAAAATCTAAGTATCAGAGTGAACATATTCTTTATCAACATCCTATGCTGGATACGTCGGATAACATTATAAAAATCTAAGCATCAGAGTGATTAAATTCTATATCAACATCCTTTTCTGGATACGTCGGATAACATTATCAAAACCTAAGTGTCAGAGTGTTGACATAGAAACCGGTCTGGTAAGGCATGTCCCTTCCGTAGTAATAGATACATGCCCGTGGTAATGCAAATACCGTTGAAACAGCACTGTATATTCTTGTGTAATTCCTTTTGTAATTTGCGTCTATTATAGCCTTACTACTTCTAGGCATAGGCAGGGGGAAGCTGTCCCCGCAGTCTTTCTGACATCTGACCTGAAATTCTTTTATTTTATATTATTGGATAGCTGGCTTTCAACCAGCACCCCCGGGTTCGATTCCAGATATGGGAACCAGTTTTGTTCCCAGTTACGCCAGTGTAATTACCTGGTGCCACCTTCGTACGGTGCAAAGCACCCCCAGTGCCACTTTTGATGATACTAGGGCTCGGTATAGTGGTCGAGACGGTTCAAAGTTTCTTGTAGCCTATTATGTTACTTATGATTGCAAGCTATTGTGCTACCAGGGCCAGTCCTGAACCCACGAATATAGTACCATGATCAACTCTGACACGCCACGGGTTCTACGTGTTTTGCCTTTTCTAATTTCTGATAACCAGTAGGGATTCGAAATGTGTACTTTCTATTCTATGTATATGCCAAATTATTTGGCCCAGGTTGCCGCCATAATGACCCGTCATCAAGCCCAAAATTGTTTTTTTAAACTCTTACATACACTTTGGAAAGATATCTCAAATATAACAGGACTCTATTCCAAAACCAACCTCTACCCCCCTCAGTCTAGACTTTACCTAGGCTTGTCAAAAGAATTTATGAGTAGAAAAGAAAACGACGCTTTCTATTCAGATTGAAATCACATCAAGACCTAAGAACAAAAAAAAACACTTCGTACCTTGCCTACTTTTGTCATTTCATTAGATATTGCTGTTGTGTCCTTTTGTCAGCCCTCCTACATATAGTATGTTTTAATTTTGTTTGACATCCCCCCAAACATTTTAAAGTTTTGCCTTAATACTCTTAGCTTCTTTGGAGACTCAGATTCAAACATGTGCCTTTTTCCCAATAATGAGCCTTACATATAAACTTATATAACTCATATTAATGGCCAACTTATAAAACTTACAACGCCTACCCCAGGGGGTTATCATCCCCAGAGGCATAGATATTTGACTTTCCGACTATTTTGAACAAGATGGCTATTCCCAAATTTTGATCAGATGTCTTTAATCAAATGTCTCTGATTATATGATCAGAAGTAATATGAAGTCCTCTGGATAAAAAAGAACTATGAATAAACAAATAATAATACACAGAAGGTTTTGGGCTCTTTACTATAGCCAGCGCTGTAGCGTTAATCTGATATCGCATCAGACCAACTATATATCTTAATTCCTTCTTTAATTGTAGTATTATTGTAGCACGTGGCACCTTTCTCTTTGATTAGGTTATTTGGAATACCAAACAAGGCTACGGCCAATTCATGATTTCTAAGGCTGAGAGGTAAATGGATTTGATGATTTAGAAACTTCCCAATTATTAATATAATAGAGATAATTTTGTGATTACATCCCCTCCCCTTCCTAAAGCCACAATGTTCAGCTTATAAAACTTAATCTACAACATCTCTCAGTCTAAAAAGTATCATCATGTTAAGTAATTTGCTACCTACAGAAACCAAGCTACTGGCTCTATAGTTACCACACTCACTCTTATCACCGTTCTTAAACAGGGGTTTAACTGAAACTTTCCTAAAATCGCTTGGTATTTTTTTAAAAAATCCCTTTTTCAGAAATCGTGTTCATAATCTTCAGTAGTTTATTTCTAATCTCATAACCACCATATGATGTATCATAAAATAATGTGATCTATCTCCGACAATTTATTAACTCATCCTGTACAAAAGTGCAGCCAGTCCAAAACCTGGAAAAAGGAGGAAGGTTAGGCAGAGGATTTGCGTCCCTCTCCCGTCAAAACCAATCAGTAAGTCAAAAATCGATGAAGAATAAAACCCTTCAGATGACGACAGCAAGGAATGACCCTCGGACTGATTTTATGGACACGACACTGCCTCTTAGATTTGGTTTTTGGAATGTACGGACAATGTGGCAGCTCACCAAAACCGAGCAGGTCCTCCAAGAAGTAGCTGCCAATAATCTTGATATAGTAGCACTGTCAGAAGTGAGATGGACCAGTTTTGGCAAAGAGAATCTCGATAATGCCCAAACAATAATCTTCAGTGGACCCGAAAAGAAACGAGAAGCAATGGTAATGTCCCGAGGGGCAGAAAAACCCCTCATCAGCTGCACTCCTGTCAATGAAAGAGTAATGTTTGTGAGGTTCCAGGGCCACCACATTAAAGTGACGGTAGTCACCTGCTATGCACCAACGAATGATGCTGAACAGGTGGTTAAAGAGTGTTTCTATGACACCCTTAACTCAGTCTCCAAGGATATACCCCGTCATGATGTTATATTTGGTTATAATCACTGGAGACTTCAACACCAAAGTAGGCAACGATAGATCCTACTGCCCAGAAGTACTTGGCCTATATGATCTCGGCGACCAAAATGAAAATAGAGCCCTACTTATATACTTCGCTTCCACAAATGATCTCCTGGTTGGTGGAATACAGTTTCATAACAAGAATACCCACAGGTACGCATAGACCTCTCCTTACAGCATAATAAGAAATCAGATCGACCATTTTCTTATAAACAGAAAATGGCTATCAAGTGTCAAACACGTAGGGACAATCAGCGCAGCTGACGCTGGCTCAGACTACTTTCTCTGTAGCGCTAAGGTAGTGCTCAAACTAAAGACACCGAAAAAGAAGACAGATCCCTTGATGCCCTTATATGACACTAATAAGCTCGCTAAACCGGAAGTTAGGAGGAAATTCTTTTTGGGTCTCCACAACAGCTTTAAGGCTGTTTGCCATCTGGGTTAAGGAGAGGGAGACACTATACAGTATATGGAGTAGCATAAACAACACTTTCAACGATGTTGCAAAGAAAGTATTTGGACATAAAAAAAAAGACACAAAGACCAGTGGATCTTTGATAAAACATGGAACTTGATTCATGAAAGAAAACCTCTGAAACAACATTTAGTTTCAGTAGGGTTCCAGAATGATGCAGTGATGAAGCTGCAGGCGTATAGAGATAAAGGCAAGCACGTAAAGAAAAGTGTGAGATTTGACAAAAGGACTTTCCTGGAGAGAAAGGCAGCGGAAGCAGAGACGGCAACAAAAAAAATGAGATTCTAAGACGGTATACAGGATCACTAACGAGATGATCGGCAAGTGGCAAAAATCTGAAGGTCCTGCCAAGGACAACAACGGAAGAATAATCACAGAACAGAAAGAGATAGAAAAAGTCTGGGTCAACCATTTCGAAAGCGTCTTAAACCGTCCAGAACCGATTAATCGTCCAATATACCGGAGACTCCTTTGCCTATTCTTGAAATCGACACCGATCCTCCTACAGAAACCGAGATAGTCTCTGAGTGAAAGAAGCTTAAGAATGGAAAAGCTTCAGAAAACGATAGATTTTCCATTGAAATGCTAAAAATGTCTGTTAGATCCTGTGTCAAAACCTGGATTCTGCTGTTTAGCACGATATGAGTTGCTGAGGGTTTTCCAAAAGAATGGATGTGCAGTACCCTTGTGAAACTATTCAAAAAAGCTGATGTCATGCTATGCGACAACTAGCGAGGCATTAGTTTGCTCTCTATTCCGGGAAAGATTCTTGCCCTCATAATTCTGCACCATATCCATCAAACGATCGGCAAGCATTTAAGGAACGAAAAACATGGTTTCTACTCAAGCAGTTCCTGTGCAAATCTGATTTTTGCATAAACGAGTGGAGACAGAAGCTATATCTAATTTTCATAGACTTCGAGAAAGGATTTGCTTATGTCCATCGAGATACGCTCTGGAAAATCCTGAAGCACTACGGTCTCCCTAACAAACTCGTAAGGCTAATTATCGCCCTGTACGAAGGCACGGAGCGTTGCATACAAATGAGTGAAGGTCAATCTAGATATTTCAGGATCATCTCTGGAGTAAAGCAAAGATGTGTGCTGTCCCCTACTCTCTTCATACTGGTATTAGATTTTATCCTCCGCAGATGCACGAATTACGGAATCCGAATCAGAAATGAAAAGAGGATTGGAGATATAAACTTCGCAGACAAAATCAGTCTGCTCAAATCAGATAAGTAGAAACTCCGACAGTTCTTGGATGTTGTGAGAAAAAATGCACTACGGTTTGGCTTCAAGATAAATGCATCAAAAACTGAAGGTATGGCTGTCACGGTATTCCCCTCAACATAAAGTGCGGCAACGAGGATATAGAATGGGCTGTTCAGTTTAAATATTTGGGAAGCACAGTAGAGAACACAGAGCCAATAGACAAAGAGATCCATACTCGTATTAGACAGGCTATTGGCACAAAAGCTCTCAAACTGGCTAAACTTCGAGTCTTAAACAGTTACATCCTCCCACTTATGTTGTATGGAAGCAAATGCTGGCAGTTAAATCAGCAGCAAGATAAAAGACTCTAAGCCTTTGAGAACAATTGTCTGTGAAAAATCCTCAACATAAAATGGACACAACACGTCTCAAACTACGTAATACGCCAAATTACTGGGCAACCTCTAGTCATCGACATGATCAGGACCCGAAAATGGAAATACTTGGGAGATGTTATACCAATGAAACACGACCGAACACCAAAGTCAATCATTCAGCTGCAACCAACAGGAACGTGACGAAGGGGAAAACCAAACAACACACTACGCCGAACATAGCAGAGGGACCTTCTCAACACGAATACGTCCATTCAACTCCATTGGGTAGATTTTATGGCAGCAATCCATTTGAAAGACGACTGGCGTCTCTTCGTCGATGCCTCGTTTGCCTCCGAAGCTACAGAAGGATTTAAGTTCATTTCCGACAAGATCATTTAACCATTAAGGGTAAGGTAATTTCCGACAAAACCAGTCCAAATACCTCTGTCATTACTATACTCATTCTTATCACTTCTTTTTCAAAGAGTTTTAGTTATAATTCCTTAAAAAGACAAGTGATTCCTCGTTTTCAAAAATAATACTCGTAATCTTCAGTGTTTTATGTCTGACTTCATAAACGCTAAATTACAAAAGCGATCTATGACACTATGACCACATGACCTTATAATTTTGTAACCCTTTTAGCATTATCTCTAATTCCTCCTTGCAAAATAGATCTTACTTCACTTCCAAATTGTCGAAATTATTACCTTCTTTGCTGGGCATTTTTTACAACACGGTTTAGAAATAATCAATTCGACCTAATCTACTAATTACAAATAAATTAATATTTTTATAAAAATAGTAGAGATCGGTGTATTTATTTCGCATACTTACATTAAGTAGCTTATGCTACGAAATGATGATGTTTAATTTTATAAAGCAATCCTTAAAATAATCAAAATTACAAAGATCAGCCATGTATTTTTTTTTCTATCTACTTCTTGTCTTTTCCTCTTTCTCTCTTTTTTCCGTTATTCCTTCATCAGATAAGTTTCTTGTGTGTTGAGTAGCAAGGTATGAATGTTGTTTTAATTAGCTGAGAGTGATAACCTCGCTTGCCCTTTCAAGCTTATTGCCTTTCTTGGCAGGCGAAAGGCGAATAGTGTTTGTTTTCTTTTTTAATAAATGTGTATCTCATCTATCTCATCATCTCATCTATTTTATTATAACAAGTATTTATAAGTTATGGCATTGAAGTATATCTAGCTGATACCGTAAAAAATTAAATTTTTTGTTCTTTCTTGGAAGTATTAGGTTTATTTTTTCGTGCAAAAACAATTCGTATATAGACTCAAAAGATAGGTAAAAGCCCTGAACTCCGATTGACTTGATTATAGTCTACTCAAGTGTAGTTCTAAAACGGTCCTAGCACCAAAAGTTTGTTTCTTTGTCACGCAAAATTTGTAAAAGGAACTCAAATGGATGTCCTTTTAAATAGCCTAAGATCACCTTCGTCTTCTTGAATCCTAAAAGTAAAATAGTCACCATCCTTCAGCGACAATGGGCTGATTCTACTCAGCGACAAGAGTTCCGAAAAGTTCGTTAGGTTTCAAGGGTATAACTACCCAAGAAACTGCCAGTACGGAGCATAAAATGCTTGAACTTAACAAAAGCTCAACTATGTTCAACTAAAGTTCAAAATTCAGTGCAACATAATGGCTTTCAGTTTTCGAGCGTAGGGCACAGATCTGAATAAAAAATTTTGAAGAAAATTAAGCAAATTGCCTCACTTTCATCAAGAGCATAATTTACAAAATATATGGAACACATATTTGGCAGCACTTTAATTTGTCTAATAATGCCCTTAAAAGGAAAGAAGATTAGTTTGCAATCATACTTAATTGCTCTTATGGGTGTTTCATGTCTTCTTAGTATTTATAAAACCGCTTTCCCGGTGTTTGTTGACCTGAAAGACAAAGATCTTCTAGACTTGCAGAAATGTCCTGCCTGCTATGGTGTAAACATGTGCCCTGCAATTATTACTGGTGAAATCAGACTTGTTGACTGGTCACAGTACACTATTGGGCGTTTCATGAATGCAAGGAATGTTTACTTTGGTGATTTTAGGAACACACCTGTAAGTCTTTGGCTTGCTGATTTCTAGGTTATGTTAACATGGGCTCAGGGTAAAACTGTGATTAATGTTTAGTATAAGAGGTGTCAGTTCAGTAGTTCTACATTATAAGAAACCTAGCCTTTTTTTTTTGCTGATTACAAATATAATAATCATTTCTATTGGAAATGAATTTCAGCCCCCCCTATGTATGCCAATTCAGGGTTAGGTTAGGTTGTAGAAATATATACCCTGAATTGGCATATATAGGGGGTGGGGGCTGAAGTTCATTTCCAATAGAAATGATTAACTATATTTGTAATCACATAAAAAAAAGGCATCAAGTGGTATATTCACTTTATGCATAAGTCAATAATATGATTTGGTAGAACTTTACCGCCTTAGGCTCATTTGATTAGAAATTTGAAGGGGTTGTGCCCTTTTTAATAGTTGAAGGTGATTTGAGTAAAACTAACACCCCTCTCACACCCATCATTTCCTCAAACATATCCAATCAAAGTTTTGAGATAGCCATTTTGTTCAATTTAGTTGGAAGGTCTGGAAATTATGTCTGAAGATGACATCCCCCAGAGCCCTCAGGGCAAGGACAGTAAGTTATGCCAGTTTTGTTTCAGAGTTCAGTGAGCTAACACCAAAATTGAATTGGATATTATTCCTGTCTGGATTTATTTTAGTAAGGTCATAATTTATTCCAAGTGAGTTGTTGACCTGAGTTAGCTTTAAGAGGATTATAAAATGGAATCTACTTTGCTTTTAGTTTGACCTATATTTCAATATTTATTAATTCAGTATTTTTTTTTTCAATTAATATTGAGACTTTTTAATTTGTGTGGTGATTGCAATAGCCATGAAAAGCTTTGATGAAATGCCTGAACCTGTATATTCTCTGGTTCTGAACTTTATTCAAAGCAATTTGCTAAGCAGAATTGAGGAGGATATTATCAAAAGACATGGTATAGAGTTTTTTGATGTGAATATAGCCAAAGAAGCTAAAAGTTTACTGTGGCAAATAAGTGCACCTGAATTGGATTGCCCAGTACATAAGGGGGACAATGCACTTTCTAATCATTTTAGTGACATTATTTCTCTGTTAAGATCTCTTAACAGTAGCTACACTTTTGTACCTATGTTTGTGTTAAAGCAACCTACAGAGGTGCCATGTCTCCCTGCAAATGCTTATACTTCTTCACTCTCTAAGTTTAATGAGCTACAACAAGTGGCTATTGAAATGTCAGGGAAACTTGACAATTATCATTTGAATCTTCCTCAACTTCCCCAACCTACCCCAGCAATTGACACTCACCCAACAGTTATTGTCTCTAAAGTGCCTTCAGATCTGTCTGATCCAATTAAATGCAAAACTGTTCTCAATCAAATAGCTGGGCATGAATTAGTTTGTAGTGTGAAACCTGTCAAAGACAGATGGTATGTCAATATTGATAAATCTGCAACTGAAGATTTTTGTACATCAGTTCAAAACTTTATTTCCGGAGCAATAGTTAAAGTACAATCCAAGCACTTTTTTGGGATTCTCAGAGGTTTCCCAGTTGATGTCAACCTTTCAGTTATTATTAGACTGCAAGGTATAAAAAGTGCAAATTGACTGGGCCAGACCATGCCAGTCAAGCTTGAATTTGAACACTCCTTCACTCAGTCTGCTTATTTCAAAGAAGGATATAGAATTAAAGCAAAGAAGGAATTAAAGTTGGATATGAATTTTTTTGAATTCTTAAATTTAAGGAAATACCTAAATGCTGCTTCAAATGCCAATCATATGATCACTTTCAAAGTGCTTGCACCAGCAATGTCCTGAAATGTGCCAGATGAGCTGGGCCACATCTTTCTACTATGGATAGTCCTTGTAGCACTGCTCTCAAGTGTGCTAACTGTAGTAAAAATCATGCTTCTAATAGTCTGTCCTGCCCTGTATCTTCTTACAGACTTTAGCATTAATGTTTTGCATTGGCTCCTTCATTATGATGTGTTTTTTACTACTGCAGAGCCACAAGAGGCTGCCCATCTGGTGGGCTAGCTTGTGTTTTTAAGTGCAATCCTAATTTGGTTTTGCTGGTGATTTTTTACTTGGATGAGTTTTTTGGCTGTTCATATGGGCACTATAGTTTTCATTAATTCTTATCTGCCTTATGATGACCATTCTTCCAGTCCAATGGCTAGATATGCTAAACCTTGTTTAGCATACCCGTTGAAGTTTTTAGTGGAAAAAATTCTTTCTATTTCTCTAAATTATATGATCATTGGTGACTTCAATACAGATATAAATAACTCATCAGTGAGAAGTGGTTTGTTGTTGGATTGCCTTCCAGCTTATCATATTATACCCAAAACTCATCCGTATTCTTATATTCACCATTCAGGCAGTAAGAGCAATATTGATCACACTATTTGTTCACCTAGTATTACTACATTAATAGTGTTTGTACATGCTGAAGAACAAGACTAAGACCATCTCCCTATCTCACCTACTCTTATGCTGAATTTAAACCCTGCAAGTATTTGTAAAGTACCCTGGTCTACAAAATAATTTGAAAAAAGTAATCAGAATAGAGCAGATGTTCCTCTCTATGTGTTTACACTAACAAGCCTGCTGTCTGCTATTTCCCTATCATCTGCATCAGAGCTCTATACAAGTGAATTGCAAAAAGGACCTGTATTGCTATTATAATTAAATATCTAAAAGATGCCAAGGCAGTTGCAGTGCCACTGCAACATGTTAGATGTGGTATGCAAAAATCTATTTGGTCTTTAGATCCTAATTTAAAAACTTTGAAATATAAAGCTAACTTTTGGTTAATAGTCTGGAATGGATGGTATAGACCACCTTGTGGAATTGTAGCTGACCTTAAGCATATGATGTGCAGTGAATATAAAAAATATCTTAAGTCAATGTGTTATTGTGGTATGGATTTTCCAGTGTCAAAGAGAGAATGGTGAAAAGTTATTAATTCTGAGTTGATTAGAAGTGACATGTCAAGTAGTGATTGTCTTCCTGCATCTGCTTGGCATGGCCATTACTCGTCTATTTTTTCTAAAGTACCCCTCTATCTTGGCGTCTTTGTGTTCCCATTTCTCTTTCATCTGTAGTTGAAGCAATTAAGAAACTTAAATCAGATAATGTTGATAATGATGGTATCTAGATTTCACCTTTTATTAGATTGCTCCCCCCTTATTGACCATATATACCTACTTCTCCAGATGTGTATTTGTACTTCTAGTGTACTGGAGAGTTTTTTGTGTGGTACTATTTCTTCAATTTTGAAGAAGGGAAATTCTCCTTTAATTTGCTCTTCATACCAACCTATTACTGTCTCTTGCACTTTACACTTTGCACATTACAGTTCTTGAGCATATACTACTACCTTTTGTGACTAATAATATGCTTGAGAGAGATAACCAGTTTGGATTTAAGCCCAGAGTAGGTTGTCACATGCACATCATGTGTTATCTTCTTTGCTCCTTGAAAATTCTTCTAAGGAAAGGAGTATATATCTTTGTGCTATAGATCTGTCAAAAGCTTTTGATAATGTATGTCATAGTCAGCTTTTTTCTACTCTTTGTGGTTGGGGTGTCAATCTATTGGTTATTTTGCTTCTTTGGTACTGGTACTCTTCTTTTCTTTGGCTGAAATCTGTGCCAGCTTCTATTACTAAATTGAAAAGAGGTTTAAGGCAAGGTGGAGTTTTATCTCTGACCCTATTTAATTTATGTATTCCAAGAATTCTGGCAAAGATATTGGCTACCTATCTCTCTGGTTTTTCTGATGTTTCATACCTGGCTTAAGTTGATGATCTGCTTCTTATAAGCTGTACTAAAACTGGTTTATCTAACATGGTTTCTTGTGTTGCCACTTTTTTTTCAGACATAGGCCTTTCTCTTTTTCTGATGTTTCATACCTGGCTTAAGTTGATGATCTGCTTCTTATAAGCTGTACTAAAACTGATTTATCTAACATTGTTTCTTGTGTTGCCACTTCTTTTTCAGACATAGGCCTTTCTCTTAACATAGATAAATGTAAATTTGTTTGCTTTAATAACATTTCTAGCACTTCCCTTTGCTGTAGTGGCTTTACTATCCCTCTTGTAGATTCTCTTTGATGGCTTGGTATTTCTATTACTAATAGTCTTCCAAGCTTGCACCAGCACACAGTCTCAGATATTAATATGAAAATTAAATTAGGATATGCTGAGATTGTTGCCAATAGAGGTAAATATAATAAACTTGCATTGGCCAAGCTCTACTCAACTTTTTGTGACCATTTAATTCTTTTTGCTTCTTTAATTTTTCTCCTTCTTAAGGCCAATGTAGGTGTTTTATTGGGACAGCGTTTCAGATGACAATGTCACAGCCCAAAAACTGGAATAGTATCACCCATCAATAGTAAACACCTGGTATCATAATAAAAAAAAAAACCCACATCTTCAGAGGTAATAATACAGGGATTGACACTTGTCAAATCAGCAGGCAAAGGACAAGCTTTGAGGAGATATCAAATCTTGTCTTGGAAAAGACCAAAAGTTTTCAATAATTTGAAAAGGAAAAAAGAGTAACTAATAAAATGGTTCTAGGCATTTACACCCCCCCCCCTCCAGGGAAGATGCACCTGTAAGATACCCCCCCCCCCCAATGGAAAATTAGGCTTTCCAAATTTGAAAATTTTATTTGAGTTTTGTTTTTTTAATTTCTGTAGGGGGAAGGAATTTTGACACTTATGTATTATGTGCCACTCACTCAGGTTTACACTGTGTAAAACTAGAGAACAAACCCGTTTCTTTGTTAGTTTCTTTCAGCTTAGCGCGAGACAAGACAAAGACAAGTGATAGATTATATGGGAAATATATAATTTGGGGGTACTTGTGTAGAATCCAAGTACACACAAAAGAAAGACCGCATCAAAATCTCAAAGCCACTATTGATAAACAGGTTTCCACTGCATAGTGAGATATTGCTCACTCTGTTTCAAATGTTTAAACTTTAGTTTTTGGGGTTTAGGGGGACTAAAAGGAAGCTATGTGAGGTTACATTAGGTTACGTATTGCTACTTTTCAATTAGCTGGTACCCACGCGATAATGCAAAGACCAAATAAAAACCTGTTTGTCTGCAATGATAAGTGATTGAATGAACATGGATGTTAAAATTACAATTTGGGATTTGCCAAAGACAGAAAAAGAGAGTGGGTTCTGCCAAAGACAGAAAAAGAGATGTGGGTTCTGCCAAAGACAACCCACGACATTACAGCATTCTGGGTGCATAATTGTAATCTGTAAATCTTATAATTTTGTTCCTAAACCATTATATTTGTATCTATTTTGTTTTATTTTAGTACCCCTGTTTTAGTAACAGGTATCTGTCTTGTGTGTTGCAGACTAATAGGTTTTTATCCTATCTGATCTTTGCATTATTGTGTGGGTGCCAGCTAATTGAAAAGTACCTACATATTTAATATATGCTATGCTTTACCCCCCCTCCCCCTCTAATGTGCAAATATATATCCGAAATTTGTTTCTGAACTGTTATATTTTCATCCTATTTTGTTTTATTTCATTAGCATTAACAAAACTTCACTTCTTGAGTGTGCACTTAGATTCTACACAAGTACCATTTGGGCTATATATTTGCACATAGGGGACGGGGGTTGGGTAAAGTATTTGGAAAGTTTGAATCAGAAAACAATTCTTATTTCGTAATATGCAGAATAATTGTACCTAACACATTTTCCATGCAGATCCACTATTACCCCCTCCCCTGAGGTGGCGGTGTGGATGAGGAAGGGGCAGTCCTCATCCTATACAGAATAAATTACGCTTATTTTTGGGTTTAATGTTACACTCTACATTCATAATAAAAGCATAGACCAGAAATATTCCCAGAAATCTTAAAGGAGTATATATGAATTTCACATTTTTTAAACTTCCTTTTGTACCCCCTCTCCCTAAAAAAAATACATCCTCCCCCCAAAGCAAATCTTGGTAATGGCCTTGGGGATTATACATCAATTTCTACCTCCACCCTCTCTTCATCTCCCATTAGAACTAATTCTGTATTTATCTGATGGCTCAATGAGAGCTGGATTTTTTGGCATCAAAGTGCACCCTTTGAAGTATCTCTCTCCCTCCCTAACTACAAAAAATTATAGAGCCCCATTATAGAAGTTCAAGTGCCTTTTTAAGTTTTGTAATTTGTCCATTGCTTACAGATAGTATTTGTTATTGGGACACATGCAAACATTATTCGTGGGGGAGTTCTCTGCCGGGGGGGGGGAGGATTTTTAGGGAATAATTTTTTGTCAGCAGGGATATATTTTCCATGGGGGGGGGGGCATGGGTTATGTTTTGGAGGGTAAACGTCTAGAACCATCTTTGCCATGGAGCAGCTATACATTTTCAATGAATAGTAAACAACAAAGCTGTGAGATCAGATATTTCTATCAAAAATCTATTGATAACAGTTCTATCCCAAGACCAAGGATTTGAATGAAGGGGCCTGGGTACTTGCTTGGTCATGGCCAATCAGAAATTGAATCTATTCCAAGAGTATAATACTAGTGGTAATGATTATGTTTTTAATCCAACAAAAAGCCAATAGGCTCAAAGATAGAGTACACAAAAAAAGACATAGAACTTCTATGACAAAAACAATAAGAATTCCAAATAGGGATAGGTCCTTTTATTAGACAGTGAAACGAAAATATAAAACAAAGGCTCTAAACATTTCGATGACACAGTCAGTCATCTTATCAAAGTTAAAAAGAAAACTGCTTTTATACTAAACAAAATAATCACTTCTGGGTCAAAGCAAGTTACCGGTCCATTGACTTAAAGAGTTCACTAACTGTTCTTGAATTTTTTTTTACTCAGTGAGTAAAGGTGGTACAAGTTTCTTCAAAATTGAAGGTCAAAGCAGATTGCCGGTCCATTGACTTAGAAAGCTCACTAACTGTTCTTGAATCTTGTAATACTGTGTTGAATATTCTTCTAATTAAAAATGAAATAATGTTGAATTTACAGGTGCTAAATTTATCATTTTATTCTTTATATTTTTGTTTCACTGTCTAATAAAAGGACCTATCCCTATTTGGAATTTTTATTGTTTTCATCATAGAAAAGGCAGTGTGGTCATGGAGAATAATAGTAACGTCCTATATATGAGGATAACATACCAGTTTCAAAATCAGGAATATTTCATTTGCTATTGGGCGAATAAAATGATAAATTTATCACCTGCAATTTCAGCATCATTTCATTTTTACTTAGAAGAATGTTCAACGCCACATTACAGATTCAAGAAAAACTAATGAACTTTCTAAAGTTGTTGTAAATATACTGTCATAAAAAGTTGTCGTAAATGTACTGTTCTCCCCATGTACTAGATTTGGTGATCACGAAATCTCCAGATGACATACTAGACCTTAAGATGCTGCCACCTCTAGGTAAAAGCAACCATGTAGTTATGTATCTATCAATGAATGCAAGTGCAGTGGTGAACTCTGGTTCTAAACTAAATTATGATTATAGACAGGGGTTGTTATGATGAAATTTAAGACTTTATCCATTCTGTTTCTATTGTTGAGGAGCTTCAGTCTAGGAAAGCAGATGTGGATGTTGCTTTTGAGTTCATCCAAGAGGTCATAAAAGATGCATGTGATAGGTTCGTTCCATGTTATTACATAAAAGAAGGTTTAAGAAAAAGAAGACGACTGCCAAAATTTGTACTTGATGCTACATGGAAATGTGACGTAGCAAATTGAAAGTGTTCAACATTGGGCGTCAAGGTTTGTGCCACATTTGAGCCATTTACCATATCAGCGCTGACTGGAGTGTTTGGGACTTCCTTCTCTGGAGTTTCGATGGGATAGGATTGACCTAATCAATACATTCCATATTATGAAGGGTGTTGGTAATGTGGACTGGGCTGATTTCTTTGAACTTAGTCATTACTCAGCCACTCAAAAAAACTCATATAAGCTGTATCAGCCACAAGTGCACAAGAAAATAGGTCAATGTTGCTTTGTTAACCATGCAACAATACTTTGGAATAGTTTACCTGATACCATAGTTTCTACGCAAACAGTGCAATCATTTAAGAGTGATCTTGTTGAAATTGAGTTCTATGAAAAACAGTTTCTGTAATATAGTTGTTGCATAGTTGTTCTTTACTGATAAATATTTTTTTGTTTTATTTTTCGTTTTGTGTTTTGCAGTGTTGCTGTTTGAGCTGTTATTTTTTGTGTTCGTTATGCGACAAGCCTGTGGCTTCCTCCTTTATTGAATAAAATAAATAAAGTAAAAAATTCAAAAAGGGCTCATTTGATTGGAAATTGAAAGGGCTAGTGCCCTTTTTAATAGTCAAAAGTGATTGGAGGGCAACTAACCCCCCTCTCATGTCCACCTTTTCCCCAAACACATCCAATAAAAATTTTGAAATAGCCATTTTGTTCAACATAGTTGAAATGTTGGGAAATTATGTCTTTGAAGATGATGACACTCCCCCCACAACCTTCAGAGCAAAGGTTGTAAGTTATGCCCTGGGGGCATTTAAGGTTTTTATAGAAAGTATTATCATGGAAACTTCAAAAAGAGCTCATTTGATTGGAAATTAAAAGGGCTTGTGCCCTTTTTAATAGTTGAAAGTAATTGGAGGGCAACTAACCTCAGTCTCATACCCATCATTTCCCCAAGCACATCCAATCAAAATTTTGAGATAGCCATTTTGTTCAACATAGCCGAAAGATTCAGAAATTATATTTTTGAGGATGACACTCACCCCACAGCCCTCAGAGCAAGAGTTGTAAGTTATACCCTGGGGGCATATAAGCATTATATAGAAAGCTTTGTTGTAGAAATTAAAAAAAAGGGCTCATTTGAATGAAAATTAAAAGGGCTAGTGTCCTTTTTAATAGTTGAATGTGACTGGAGGGCAAATAACCCCACTCTCACGCCCACCATTTCCCCAAACACATCCAATCAAAATTTTTTAGATGGTCATTTTGTTTAACATAGTTGAAAGGTTTGGAAATTATGTCTTTGAGGATGACACTCCCCCTACAGCCCTCAGGGCAAGGGTTGTAAGTTATACCCGGGCGGCATATAAGGATTTTATAGAAAGCGTTGTTGTAGAAACTTCAAAGAGGGCTCATTTGATTAGAAATTGAAAGGACTAGTGCCCTTTTTAATAGTCAAAAGTGATTGGAAGGCAACTAAACCCACACTCTTGCCCACCATTTTTTCAAACACATCCAATCAAAATTTTGAGATTGCCATTTTTTTCAACATAGTTGAAAGGTTTTGAAATTAAGTCTTTGAGGATGACACTCCCCCCCCCCCCCACAACCCTCAGAGCAAGGGCTTTAAGTTATACCCTGGGGGCATATAAGGATTTTATAGAAAGTGTTGTCATTGAAACTTCAAAAAGGGCTCATTTGATTTGAAATTAAAAGGGCTAGTGTCCCTTTTAATATCGAAAGTGATATGTGGGCAACTAACCCCCCTCTTACACCCACCATTTCCCCAAACACATCCAATCAAAATTTTGAGATAGCCATTTTGTACAACATAGTTGAAAGTTCTGGAAATCAAAAGATTAGGAAGGGATGGTTGTATTAGTTTTAGAGGTGACTCATTTGATTGAAATTGGAAGTTCTGGTTCCCTTTTAAGAGTCAATAGTGATGGAGGTCAAGTAGCACCCTACCCAACTACCCCCCTTTTCACCAAATGCGTCTGATTGAAATTATACGATGGCAATTTTGTTTAAAATACACCAAAGAACATATAACAATGCTTCCAGGGTTGGCATAATTCTCAGAGCCCTGTGGCAAGGGCTTTAATTTACACCATGGGGGCATATAAGATTTTTATGGAATGGGTTGTTGTATTAAATTCAGATTGGTCTCATTTGATTTTAAATTGGAAGTTATAGTGCCCTTTTGAGGAGTCAAAGTGATTTGAGAGACCCCCCCCTCCTTTACACCCATCAAATCCCATAATAAATATACAAAAAAGTTTTGAGAGATCAATTTTTTCAGCATTGTTTAAAGGCTCTGTAATTAGGCGTAGCAATAGTTGTAGTAGTAGAGTAGCATTAGTTGCAGTATGCAAATACCACCTTTTGTCAACATCCCCTTCAACACAGAATTAATTTTTTAACTTAATACCATCAACCAGTCCTGAAGCATTGCTGATATGTCCTCTTGACAGCCTATACGGGCATAGTGTGTTTCGAATTATTTCAATACAGTTACAAGAAGGGCTACTTCTATTACTACTTCTGCTCTTAAAATTTTACTAAATCAAAAGAGTGTAGTTGTATCCAGGCTGTGAAAGAGCATATATATAATTTTTTGGGAATGGTATTAACGTTTATTTACCAGGTCAACTCGATGAAGTATATGACTAAATTAAGCACTACTATTTTTGTCATGATTTTCAATAGGGTTTATGTTATTAGAAATTGCTGAAAAAGTTTCTCCTGTATATAAATAGCAGGCTAAACTATAAATTCTTAAAGGAACCCAGAAAGTTTCAAACTATTATTTTTTTTCCCTGAAAAAGGCCATGTCAATATAAAACAAACCAAACTCAAAACAAGCAGAAATTAATGTGAGCAGGGTTCCATACCCCTATGCTTTCTAAAAGCCACTTTATAATTCGTATTTGACTGAAAAAAATTCTTTTAGATATTTCCACTTTTATAACTTTAAGATATTAAAAATTAATTATGATTCTAAGGAATAAATATCAGCATATGTATATTAAAGTATTTTAAAGTGTAATGTATATTAAAGTGTTTGTCTCCAAGTGTTATTTATTTGAAATAAAAATTGTGTTGTTTAGAGCAAATTTAACTAAATGAGCCCTTTCATTCTTGAATTATTGAAAAAAAAATAAAGCTGACATTTTATCACAATGCTATTGTGTTAAAAAATTTGATCTTGAAGTTGAATTGAAGTTATCAAGTATTTTACAGTAGGTTGCATCAAGATATGGCTAATTGTAGACAGAGAAAAACCAAGACAGATAGTCCAAGTAATTGAGAAGCAAATGTTTAAATGGCTGGGGCATGGGTAAATGGTGGGAGTATGCATGACTCTCTTATTGGACACATACTTGTTTGTTAGTTTTTTGGAAAGGCATTCATGTTTTTTTTACACTTCATTGTTTTTAAGACAAGTTTATCAGTTTTGCTTTTGAGATTTCTTTCTAAAATGAAATCTTGTCTCATTTAGGATGTCTTGTTATTTTTATGTTTTAATGCTGCTTTTTTTTCATCAAAAAAGCTTAATGATTTTTTATTTTTAATGGTTACTAATTGTCAATATCATATTCAGGGTTATCCTCCATTAGGTGGACTCCTTTCCAATGTAAAAACCAATCTTTACACTAATGTCTAAGGGCCTGTATTAAGCTGGAATCTAAGGGTACACAAACACCCTTTGCATCACTGTAGCCCAGCATGATGTTTGAAGAAAACCTTAAGATTAACATTTAAATCCAATTGGTCAACAGGTACACACAAATTGCTGACATAGTTAATATAACGCATTCAAACCCCTATGCCAGGATCCTAATAAAACAAATGGCTTATTCTGAAAAAGTCCTCATGGAGTAACTCAATCAGAAAGACAGGCATGTTATACCTTGCTGGAGTCAGGATTGTTTAATGATTTTGGTATTCATGGTTGTAGTACCCTTGCCCTCCCTCTAAATTCAACAATACAGCCATACTGCATCTTTTTTGGCTTAACAGAATTTAGTTGTTTTAGAGTCAGCATTGTGCCTTCATACCAAAACCTGGGGTACTAATTATCAAAATACCTCATTTTGAAGCAAAGTTCTCATAGATAAATTTCACCAGAAGGGCAGAAATGTTATATCTTGTCCAATCAGGACTGTATTATGTTTCTTTGTGGATCTCCCCCCCCCCCTTCAACCCCAAAATCATAGACATACTGCATCTTTTTCACCTTTGATTATTTAGTGGTTTTTAGGAAGTCATCAGACAATTTGTATTTGACATTTATAAAACAGAACATGATAGAACAAGTACATATTTCTACATGTGATTTCTAATTCCCAGCAAAGTTGTACTTAAATGTTTTATAGTCAATAATACCTTTTCTTGTGAAGGGATGCATATAATTTATGAGAATTGAGAGTCTGGCTAGCTTTGGATGGTTTGATAAAGTTTCCTTCTGCAGGTTGTGATGAAAAAACTGGGACATGATTGGGAGCTTGAAGAATTAGACAATGCAATCTGTATTGCATCAAATCTTTCAATTGGTTGTGAAGTTAATAGAGCCATACGCTCTTTAACCAGAGAAGTGACAGATGAAATTTTTGTACCTGACATTGGAGGAGGACCAAGTGGCCATATTGATTATAAAATTCAAGTAAGTTTGTATCCTCCTGGGATCTGTTACTTGCCATTTATATTCCTTTTGAATTTATATTATTTATTTCATTATGCAGTTTTGTGTCTAGGGTTAATTCCAAGTCTACTAAAAAAGAATATTTATGCAATACTTGTTAATAGACATGATTAAACTGGTTGCATTGTAGAGCTAGGAGGAGTCCCCAAGATTGGTTCAAAAGAACCGTCTAAAAAAATTGTACTCTAAGAACTATATCTACTTGCAGGGGGGGGGGGGTAGGGTGACTGTATTCTTTCTTATGGAATCCTGCTAATGCAGTGTTGTTCTTAATTTTCTTAGAAATATTATATTTTCTTAGAAATATAAATTTGTTGTTGCTCATGTTTATTGTTTGCTATAAAAAAGATAAGGTCCCCTAGGTAATTTTCAGATAGAGATTGGCTATAAGGAAGTAAATTATTCATTGTACATAATCTAAAAATGAGTAACTAGCAGAAAATTAAAAAAATGTTTCTACATAGGAACATAAAAATATACAATACCTGTAATTTTCTTAAATTAAATCAAATAGAGCAAAACATGATTTGTGTTTGTCTCTTAAATTATTAACTAGTTCCTAAACAAATTCAAACAATAAAATAAGAAGTAGATACTACAAAAAAGAAAACTTTAGATGACTAAAATAAAATAAAATTGACAATTGCTCATAATCCATAAAACATGCAATTTTACTTACACAAAAATTTTGTTTTTATCGATTTTATTCAGGCTTTTCTCCCTCCCTTCTTCAACTTTTCAGAGTGGTCTCCCAACTTTTCAGTGGCTCTCACCTCTGAGTTATAATTTGTGAAAACTATAAATATCCAAAAATCCAGATTCATGTATCTAAAAATTCAACTTTTTTAAAGATCTAGACCCCCCTTCCCCCCTGAGAGAGTCCCCTAACTCTCTTCTATGGAACCTTTCACGTATCTTTCATACTTTCCAAGAACTGGCTAGAATATAAATCAGAGCAAAGTAAAAATCTTTTTTTATTGTATAAGATGATAATTTTATTGTTATTATATGTATGGTTTCAAATCTTATTTCCAATCAAGTGATTATTAGAATCCTTCCTAGAAAAGCTTTCATCATTATTTTATTTCGCTCCATTATTAAAGCTGTCATTATCATCTTTATTTAGCTGAAAATTGTTACTGTGGTGAGCCATCTTACTGTAATAAGGCCCAAAATTCCCCCAATCGGCCTTTAGGAGTAGAATTTGTTGTCACTCATTTAAATACCCATGGTACATAAAAGAAATCATCTATTATTGTTTTTTTTAATTTATGTGAGAGTTTTGAATGAAGAGAAGTGTGCCCCTATAAGTAGGCTAAGTATAATGAATCCACATATTCCTGATTGTCTAAAATGTACTATACACGTTTTTTTTATCCCATTGGATTTTACAGATATGCATTTTTGTATTGGTAGGGGCAGTATGCTGATCAGATCTTTTTTATTTTAGTTTAGAAATATTATTGCTTGCTGCCAGGGATATTTTCAGTTATTTAGAAGGGGGAGGGCTAAAGCCCAAAGTTTTGCATTGTGGGAGGTAGCACCCACTTAGCTTGTATTATTACTACTTTTATTTTTTTAATTACAAACATCATAAGCAACCAAAAACTCATAATAGTTGCAACAATTTGACAAATATTCGTTTTAATGAAGGAAATTTGCCATTTAGTACCATTAATTAAAAAAACTTTCCACAAAATAAGTTTTTCAAAGAAAAGTAAAGAACTTCATTAAGCAAAAAATGAGCAAAAATAAAACCAAATAATCTACCAAGCGTGAAACTACCACAAATAGCATCAATAAATAAATGAAACCCAAAACGAACTGAATTACAATAATTAACCGAGTCAAACTCAAAACGAGCAGAAATTAACAAAAGTTGGGTGCAAAACCCCTATGCCTTCCCAAGCCAGAACAAAATTTGCACTTTACTGAAAAATAATAAATGTTTTTACTTTTATAACTTTAATAAATCAAATAATATGAACATTTTGATTACTAAATATCAGTATGTTTATTAAACTGACAATGCGCATTAATTTGTATTTTTTCAGTAAAGGGCAAATTTTGTTCTGGCCTTGGGAAGGCCTGGAAAATGGTGGGCGTGGGAAGGGCGCTAGTCGCTATCCAATCACTTTCAACTATTAAAAAAGGCACTAGCCCTTTCAATTTCCAATTGAATGAGCCCTTTTGAAGTTTGTATGACAACGCTTTCAATAAAAAACTTTATATGCCCCAGGGCATAACTTACAACCTTTGCACTTAGGGCTCTGAGGGGGTTATCATCCTAAAAGACCTAATTTCCAGAACTTTCAACTACGTTGAACAAAATGGATATCTCAAAATTTTCATTGGATGTGTTTGGGAAAATGGTGGGCGTGAGAGGGGCGTTAGTCGCTATCCAATCACTTTCAACTATTAAAAAAGGCACTAGCCCTTTCAATTTCCAATTGAATGAGCCCTTTTGAAGTTTCTACAACAACGCTTTTAAATAAAAATTTCATATGCCCCAGGGCATAACTTACAACTCTCGCCCTGAAGGCTGTGGGGGGAGGGGTTGTCATCCTTAAAGACCTAATTTCCAAAACTTTCAACTACGTTGAATAAAATGGATATCTAAAACTTTTGATTGGATGTGTTGGGGGAAAAGGTGGGCGTGAGAGGGAGGTTAGATGCCCTCATCACTTTCGACCGTTAAAAAGTGTACTAGCACTTTGAATTTCATATTGAATGAGCCCTTTTTCAAGTTTCTACGACTAAGATTTCAATAAAAACCTTAGATGCCTCCAGGGCATAACTTATAATCCTTGCCCTGAGGGTTGTGGGGGAGTGTCCTCCTCAAAAATATATTTTTTATCTGGAAATCAACTATGCTGAACAAAATGGCTATCTAACAATTTTGATTGGCTATGTTTTGGGAATTTATGGGCGGGGGGGGGGGCCAGTGATCTTCGACTTACTTTCATCCAAGAGGAATAGCAATAGCCCTTCGGGATTCCGATCAAATAAGCTTTTGATGAAGCTCCTAAGACAACGCCTTCTATAAAAACCTTTAATTCCCCCAGGGCATAACTTAAAACCCTCGCCCTGAGGGCTATGGGGGAGTGTCCTCCTCAAAAAACATATTTTCTATTTGGAAATCAACTACGCTGAACAGAATGGCTATCTCAAAATTTTGATTGGATGTGATTAGGGAAATGATGGGTGTGGGGGGGGGGGGCTAGTTGCCCTCCAATCACTTTCGACTATTAAAAAGGGCACTAGCCCTTTCAATTTCAAATCGAATAAGCCTTTTTTGAAGTTTCTACGACAACGCCTTGTAAAGAAAACCGTATATGCCCCAAGGGCATAACTTTCACCCCTTGTCCGGGGGTTTTGTGGTGGAGTGTTCTCCTCATAAACATATTTTTTATCTGGATATCAACTACGCTAAACAAACTGGCCATCTCCAAATTTTGATTGGATATGTTTTTTGGGAAATGATGCGCATGGGGGGCTAGTTGCCCCTATTCAATTCTGACTATTGAAAAGGCCACTCGAACTCTGAATTTTGAATCGAATGAGCCCCCTTTGAAGTTTTTACGACGACCCTCTCCATATGAAGTGCCCTGCTCTAAAGGAAAAAAAAAAAATAGTACATTGAGCCAACATCGTTTTTATATGCCCTTAGGGCATAACTTAAAACCCTTGCCCTGAGGGTTGTGGGGGAGTGTTCTCCTCAAAAATATATTTTCTATCTGGAAATCAACTACGCTGAACAATATGGCTATCTCAAAATTTTGATTAGATGTGTTTGGGGGAATGATGGGCGTGAGGGGGGGGGCTCGTTGCCCTCCAATCACTTTTGACTATTAAAAAGGGCACTAGCCACTGGAATTTCTAATCGAATGAGCCCTTTTTGAAGTTTCTACGACAACTCCTTCGATACGAAGTGCATGGAGAAAAAAAAAACACACTTTGTGCCCACATCGTTCTTTACTTAGGCTTTACTAGCGCGCTGCCCATGATTACTTTTGACAAAGCCAAAATACATTAATACAGTTAGCTTAGTAATTACTTAACTACAGTATGTAAGATACTTTTGCTGCACAAGGGCATTTGGTGGTTAGGGGCTCAAGCTCCCTAAACTCCTGTTCTCTATAAGCAAGCCCTTGGTAGAAGTTAACACATCTAAAGAAAACAACTACCAACACAGCAAGACAAAAGCAAACAAACAAACAACAAAACAAACAAACAAACAACAAAACAAACAAATAACTGCAACTCACATTTTTAACACTTCCAGAGCTACAAAATATCTGTTAAGTGTTTAAAATGTGAGTTTTTTTTTTTTTTTTTTTTTTTTTTTTTGTTGGTTGTCGTTTTCTTTAGATGAATTAATTGTAAAAATTTTTGGTTTTTCCTTCATTTTTTTTTCTGTTGAAAAGGCTCCCAGATGTGGAGTCAAAATATTCGGATTTTTTAATATCTAAAGTTTTTTTTTTTTTATCTCATGTCTTGTTCCATTGCTTTATTTAATTTAAAAATTGTTTTCCGTAAATGGAAAAGCAGTTTGGTCTAAGAAATTCTTTTAAGTTTAGCCTAAGAACCCTCATAATTTTTTTTTTTTTTAATTTAATGGTTTCTTCTCAATTTTGAAAATTCTTATTAAAATATCAGATTCAATATCAGTAATGAATTTCAATTATCAAGATTGGTTTTTATTGTACTCAACAGTTTGATTTCTATAAGAAACTATTTCTTATTAGAAACTGCAGTTAAAAAAAAAAATATGGGCATTTTGCAAGGGGAGGTATAACATCCAATCAGAATAGAGTAATTAGAAAGATTTTAGATTTCTCATTCAATTGGGAATTGAGAGGGCTAGTGCCCTTATTAATAGTCAAAAGTGATCAGAGGGCAAATTTCCCCCCCCCCCCCACGCCCATCATTTCCCCAAACACTTCAGATGAACATTTTGTTGAACGTAGCTAAAGGATCTGAAATTATGTCTTTGAGTATTACAATCCCCCCACAGCCCTCAGGGCTAAGGTTGTAAGTTATGTCCTGGGGGCATATAATGTTATTACAGAAAGTATTGTCATAAAAACTTCAAAAAGGACTCATTCAATTGGAAATTGAGAGGGATATTGCCCTTTTTAATAGTTGAGAGTAATGGGAGGGAGAATCACCCCCTCCATGCCCATCATTTCCCTGAACATTTCTGATCAGTATTTTGATGTGGCCATTTTGTTCAAAGTAGTTGAAAGGTCTGGAAATTATGTCTTTGAGGATGACAACCCTCCTTCCATAGTCCTCGGGACAGAGGTCGTAAGTTATGCCCTTGGGGCATATAAGGTTTTTATAGAAAGTTTTGTCGTAGAATTTCAAAAAGGGCTCACTCAATTGGTAATTGAGAGAACTAGTGCCTTTTTTATTAGTCGATAGTGATCAGAGGGCAAACGCCCCCCGCACAGTGCCCCCCCCCCCCGATAGCCAGAATATAATTTGTACTTCACTGAAAAAAAAATTGTTTAAATTTTTGACTTTTATTTAATTTAGTTTAATTTAGTTAATTTATTTAATTTAGTTAATTTAATTTAGTTTTAATTTAGATTTTAAGGAATAAATATCAGCATATGTATATTAAACTGAGTGTGCACATTTTTTCAGTAAATTCATTTGAGTTTTTTTCAGTAAAGTTCAATTTATATTCTGGATTTTAGATAGCATAGGGGTTTAGAACCCTTCTCATATTAATTTCTGCTCATTTTGAGTTTGACTCGGTTATTTATTTTAATTTCTGATTGTTTTGGGTTTCATTTATTTATTCAGTCTGATTTGTGGTAGCTGTATGCTTGGTAGATTATTTGATTATTTTTTTGTTCATTTTTGTCAATGGAGTTTTTTTTTTGAACCTATTTTCGTAGAAAAAGCTTTTTTTAATTAATTTCATTCAAAACATCAGTTGTAAAAAAAAGGCAGAAAACAAAATTACAATATTTCCTCTTTTTGCCTCACTTGTTTCTAGATATATAGACTCTGAAGAAAAACATTTCCAGGGATCAGTGGTAAGAGCAGAGATAGTGAGTATGAAGGTTGGGGCTGTAGGGATTGAATGAGAATTACGCATTTTTTCTGGGGCAACATTTGGGTTATGGTATATGACACAACAGGTCAGATCATTTAAGATCTTGATTGTGTCCTATTCAAAGGGCAAATTTACTGTTTTTTCAGAGCAGTGAAGAATGGCAGGATTGATTGAAAACACGAAGGATAAAACATTGTTTTCAGGATCGGGACTATACTGCCACTTTAAAGTGGCATTTCTTTACTAAAGTGGCATTTTCTTACTAACCTTTGAAGCACTTTGAACACTTTGAACACTTTCTTTACTGAAGTGCCATTTTATTACTAACCTTTGAAGCCTGAGTTCCTTTTACTTCGGTTGCTGAATTTTATCATACTGTCTTGCTTCTCCTGAGCTCGAACTTGAAACATAAGGTGTATTCCACCCACAAAAAAAAAGATGTTTCGACGTCTTTTAATATAGCTTCATTTGCTCAAATTATAGCTTAATTTGATGTGTCAATATTCACGGATATTTGGATTTGTCTCCCTTTTTTTAGGTTCTCAGTTAAGTGTAAATAGTTTCCTTTTTTTAATTTGAAATTTTCATTAAAATAATTCTATTATTACCTCTTTTATTTCCAAGGATGCTGGTCATTTCTATCAGATTTTAGGGAAAGGGCTTAGATACCAATAAAACAGAGTGAGCCTTCAAAAAAGTTTTCTGGTCCTCTTTGGGGCCTCATTTTTTCGGGGAGGGGGGCCTTGTGAATTTTTTTTTGTTTATTAGATTCCTGTTGACCCAAAGACTCTCAGCTGTAAGTTTGAAACTGATCAGGGACAAATTGCTTTGGCCCCTTTTAGAAACCATTTTCAATCTTCAAACAGTTGATCTAGAAGGGATTATGAGTAAGGTTCTAGAATATGGATAAAAAAGTGCCAAGCTGGTGCCTGTTAAAGATTTAAACTAGTACCCACCAAGTAATAAAGAAGGGATTAAATATTAGTAGGGGACTAGGGATTAATTTTGTAGAGTTTTAAAAGAATTGTATTATATTAAAATCATTCCTTAAAACAGCGTTCATACTAAAATTAATTTCCGAAAACCTTTCTGGAAAAAAAAATGAGATGAATTTCAGTTTGTTGGCCTTCCACGGCTCCAGGGAATCTTCTTAAATTAGCCCTTGCAAAGATTTCTTGTGACAATAATTGACATCACCATAATAGTAATAAGAAAAACAATCCTGCAATAACTCGCAATTGTCAAAATTTCTTGTAAAAAGTTTCAGTTTGCTGACCTTAACTTCTTGAGTTCCAAAATTCCAAGGAGCTTCTTAAATTTGCTCTTGAAAGGATTTTCTGTGATAAATGTTAACGTCACTATGAAAAAAAAATCAAAAAAAAAATCAGAGTAGCTAAAATCTGATCCTAGTCCAATCATGGATGTCCAACCTTTCTTTTACCCCACTATGGTTTATTTACTAAATTATTTTAAGGATGCTCAGGAAGGGGCAGCTTCCCCTGATATACAGAAAAAATTAAAAAAAAACTTTTCTTTTATTTAATCAGCACTTGAAGTATTATTTTTCGTCCTCTCAATGTGGTCTCAAAATCATCCTTAGTAAATGGCTTTCCTTTATTTCCGTATGATTTAAAGTGAATTAGGAGAGAACGATGGATTGATATTTTATAGGGAAGGAGTCACTGTAAAACGAGTGCCTGGCTCAAGCAGTCCTCTCATTTGGTTCTTTTGGTTCATTTGGTTCTCAGTGCCTAGCTCAAGCAGTCCTGTCATTTGGTTCTCAATATTTCCTTGATAATTTTTACATTTTCTTTGTAAACATATAAACCGTGTAGATTTAGTTTATTGCAAGAGAAGATCCCGGGTAACAATTTTCGGCTAAGATATCCGTTATGCGCGACCAATCAACTTCTTTTTAGAAGATTATCGTTCTAGAACGGAATAAAGGAATTCTAAAACTATTCTCTTTGAGAGATATTATGACAGCTGCAAGTTAATGCAAGAAGCTTTTTTGATGTTTTTTTGATTTTTTGATGTTTTTTTTTTCATAGTGACGTCAATATTTGTCACAAAAAAATTTTTTAATTGGCCCTTGCAAAGATTTCTTGTGACAATAATTGACATCAGTATAAGAGTAATAAGAAAGTGTTCTCTCTTTTTTTAAAGCGAACACTATCAATAACAATAGAGTTGGAGATTGGTAAATGATCCGACACCAATATGTTAAAGTCAGCATGGCTTGAGCCATTCGCAGTCACGCCGTTCGTGTAGAGCATGAAATCAAGTGAACTTGTCGCTCCGGAGTTATGGATACACGTATACGAACGGTCATTTGGGACAACATACAGATTGGACAGAGCAGACAGAAGTATTTGAGATTTTGAGTGATCTGGCACTGAAAGGTTGCAGTTCACGTCCCTGGCGAGGATAACACGATGAGATGCATAGGCACACTGCTGCAGATATTTAGCAAGCTTTATTGTTGCACGGGAGAATTTTTCTGCGGGAGCCAAGTTCTTGTAATCAGTTGGTAAGTAGCAGCAATATAGTATCAGATTTGCAACTTTTATGCCAAGGAAACACTGGTTCTCGGCAAAAACTGATGCTGAAAGATGAGAACTGATTAGTATCGCCAGTCCGCCGGAAGGTCTGCCTCTGCCCGAATTCTTAGCGGGCTCCCCGTAAAGGCGAGTTTTGTCATTCGCTTTTAACGGGGAAAGCGAGTCGGCTGAAAGGAAATGTTCTTGTAGACACAAAACGTCGTTGCAAGACATCATGCTTTCAATCAGTTTGAGTTTATTGACTACGCCGCTATTCAGATTCCACGAAGACATTTTTATTTCAGAATTGATCATGCCTTCACGATGAGCTTCCTGGCTAAGGGGCACTTAACACTGTAGCATGGATGGTCTTTCTGCTTACAGAGAGCACACTTTAGCGCAGCATTGCAGGGACTATCTTTATTGTTCGTATGATTACCACTGCAACGGTAACAGCGAGTAGCGTTTTTACAGTCCTTAGCAGCGTGTCCGTACTCTTGGCACTGAACCCACAACATTGACAAATACCGACACGTGTCTATTCGGACGCGCTCATAGCCCAAAGTTATAGGGTTGTTCATTGCTACTTGTAAATTGTCCTTACTTTCAAAGACAAGCTTGTATGAGCGAGTTTGCCGAGTTCTCTCGGCTTTCGTGCAATCCCTCATCATTGAACATAGACCGTTCGGCGACATCTCATCGGGAACATGTCTTATAATACCAGAGCGGGGGTCTTCAGCCGAGCATCAGTGTCTGTCGAACTGTTTATCGCTTCAGCAAGAGACTTTGTTGCGTTTTCGTCTTCTAGTATCACGCGCCACTCTTTGCTAAGAGGCCTCAGGTTCACTATATGGATGCAGCAATCACCAGCAAGGCCTTGAAGATACTCCTTGCGACTGTCGGGCTTTTTGAGT
The DNA here is from genome assembly GCF_049724085.1 of Artemia sp. Qi Xiang Cuo. Lineage (NCBI taxonomy): Eukaryota > Metazoa > Arthropoda > Branchiopoda > Anostraca > Artemiidae > Artemia > Artemia sp. Qi Xiang Cuo. The sequence continues at coordinate 59,563,142 of NC_142811.1, forward strand.
CCTTTCGGAGGTCCCCCCAGCCATCATTTTGCTTGACCAGTCATGGAAAAATCAAGCTCATATATCATTGGCAATTCTAGTGAGCTTTTACCTAATTCTGGATCTCAGTTGGTGGAAATTACCCACCAGTCGCCAAAACCCCTTTGAATTCTTGAATCTGTAACTAGTGACACTTTTATCACTGTTGATGAACAAGGATTTGGGAAATTTTTGTTTGCTTCAGGTGTCTCCTGACGCAGGCGCTATAAATCTGACATACATGGTACTTTAAAAGGTCACGATTACAGTAGGGTGCATTCAGAAAGTGAAGTTAGGTTAATCATAATGGAATTTGCTACAATATGATTAGTATATAGCCCCTTATAAGAAATTGTTCGGAAATTGTAACAGAGAGTTGTGGAGAGTAAGCTACCAACAGCGGATTATATCAAATGCGTAATCTAACCAGCTGTATATATTAAATGTTTAATTAAATATACCTGCATAGTAGTTTATCTCACTCAGGCTAAGCTAATTATCTGCGAATACAGACAGAGAAATCGCTTTTACTCAGATCAAGAACTTGAGTGTGGCCGGGATTACACGTAGGTACTTCCAGCAGTATTAAAGTTTCTTGTAAGTGGTTAATGCAAAGCTTTGCCGTAAAGTTCATTCTGCCGTATAGGCTGCGTTTTATGTGCTGTGTGATGGGCTTTAGTTGAGATATTCGTGTTTGTCTCAATTAATTCAATTGGCTTGCAGCAATACTCCTTTTTGGCTAATTGACTTAATTTAACTTTGGTCTGTCTGTAAAAATCTAGCACTATTTATAATTAGCAGCAACTTTATTCAGGATAAGGGAATATATTGCGGTTCAACTTAATAAACTAGGTGGCGGTTTTAAAAATTTTTTCTCTCTTCTCACCGACAACAAAGCTCCCATTCACGGTTTTAAGACATTGTGTCGCAAATTTGTAATGTCTTCGCCTATTTATAGTCAAACTTGTGGGTAAAGCAGAATTGCGCATGACTGCAGCGCCAATTATGTATCCCGTTCGTAATTTATCAAGCTGAACATTGCTCAACTGTCCAGTGTAAAATATTATGATTGACCAATAAAAGTAAAGAATAAAGAGATATTTTTTTGAAACTTGAGAAAATGGAAGCTTAGAACACGACTTTTCTTATCTTTAAGTAGAATCTTGCAGAAGTTGCCAACACATAGGATTCGTGGGCAGTTGTTGGGAATAAGTTAGTATTGATATAAGCTTTTCAAGCATGTTTCTTGCTATTTGGTTTTATAGTACAAGTGTATAAACTAAGACTGACCCGAGAGTTTACTGGGAAAAATTCCTAACTTTTTGGTTCTCGTCTTAGAGTCGAGTTTGAGCTTAGAATCCAGTTTCCAAAAACAATCCAAACAGTTTGTCTCCCGTACATACAAGAATGCCAAAATGCTTTCTTTTGGGAAGCTTTTTTTTCGCGAATTTTTCGTCCTCGCTTCGTAGCAAATAGCTTTGAATCTTAGTGATACTGCCGAATCACGTACAAAATTCCACAGAGATAGAATTATTACTTTGAATTATTCAATTGGGTCGAGATTTTGCCAAGAGATATTAGTTTTGTTTCCTATACTTTTTAACTGATTATAGGCCTTTTTTTGGTAATCTTACAGAAATGTTCCCGAGTGACGCCAGTTGGAGACGAGGGTGTTTATCCTCTCCCCACAGATTTTGGAAAGTACAAGTTTTTTAGTATTTTCATTGAAAAATTGCTTTTTTTGGTATTTCCATTAATAAGATTAAAGAGACAAATTCCCTTCATAGAAAAAAAATGTTCCGTTCCCTAATTCCATTGAATTGACACATGTGAGGCTCCTATTCTAAACAAGCAACGATAACAAAAAAAAATTCTTTCCTTATATTATCAACCTAACTGCACTTAATCATGCTAATATCTGACTTTGAAATCTAACTTTGTTTAGTTGGTTAAATTGATTTCAATGTATACAAGCTTTCTAAGGTATAGAATCCTTATGGCACATATTACAATAATTTAGATGGGGCTTAACAGGTTCTTTTTTGTCTTAAAATACCAAAAAGTGACATCACAAGAGAATCACTTACATTTTGGTTAAATTGAAATAAAGAAAATTTATAACTAATTATAAAATATAAGCTGTAAATATATACATTACCTTTAAATTTTGTTGGTTAAATTATTTTTTTTTCCTTTGAAAACCATTTCTTCATCTTTTTTGAAAGGCGTTGCCACTTGAGATTTGTTTTCAAATGGCGTTGTTTTTAAATTATTTGTACATAAAATGTTACACTGATGTTGTAAAAGAAAATAAGAAACTGTTATTATCTTAAATGGGCGTCTTGTTAAATGGGGATGCCAATTCCCCTTAGACATTCTTTATGCTGAATTTCAAAATAGACTTCCTGAAATTGGGTATTTTCTTGCTATTTTGTTTTCACTTATTTGTATTTTTTATTTATTGATAAATATTTTTGAAGAGTAGAAACAATTTTTGTGCCTTGAAAAGCAACACAGAAATCATTCGTCCTTAAATCCATATTTTATGGTGATTTAATTAAATGAGAATTAATTTTGTTTTATATTTCAAGCTAACGTCTATTTCATTTCTAAGTCTTTAATAGCGTCGGAAAGGTGCTGCTGTAGTTAAAATGTTAAAAAGTGTCTCTGAATAACGTTTTGTCTTATTTTGCTAACGTCCTTTTTTCATATATCATCAACTAGTGATGCTGGTGGCCGTAATAAGACTGAAGTTAGAATTTTATACAGAATAACGTTTTGTTTATTATTACATTTTCAACCTTTATTTTTTACCTTTATTATTTATACATTATAATTTGTTATGAAATATTTAAAATATAATAATAGGTTTATTAAAACACTAAATAAAATAAAAAATAATACACATTTTGTTTAAAAATAGTAATAATTTAATTAATTATGAAATAAAGAAAATTTATAACTAATTATAAAATATAAACTGTAAATATATACATTGCCTTTAATTTATTATTACCTTTTGTTGTTACCGTTTAAACTAACCCTGATCTATGATGTTTGGTAACTGTAAGATCTATAGTTTTAGTTTTGAGACTCAATTTTCAACGCTTTTCTTATTCATCGTTAATGTATCCAAGCTATGGTTAAATTTTTCAGATAGAAAATTTTCTTTGAAATAAAATTTTTCTGTCATTTTTTTTTTTCAAGTGTCATTAAAAGTCGCAAATATCTATACATTAGACAGTTTCAGAAACCCCTTTCTTAATACACTGTTTGGTCAGTTCGCTATAATATGTAAGTGACAATGAAAGGAGAATAAGCTTCGTAATTGGTTATTACGAAGCTTATCCGTAATAGAGTATCACTAGTAGAAATCATTATAGTGAAATGGTATAATACATCGCTACATTGTGTAGACGCAGAAAGGTCCTAAATGATCTAGTGCCAAAAGTCCTCTAACTAAAGGAAAAGGAAAACTAACTAAAGGAAAAGGCACTGGACTTTACACTCCCTACTGGTGGTACTGAATTCCGTTGCATAACCCTTCGGCTAGAAACTTCAATGGGGGGGGGGGCTTGGTGCCAGACATGCTGTACTTTCGTACACCCTTCCCCAGATTTCTCCAGGTACCCATCTAGAGCTGGGTCGACTCTAACTGAGCTTATAGAGTCACGCCAATGACCCCCATTCCAAACCGAATAACTAGCTGCACCAGGACTCCAACCCCTTGTCCTCGCGGACAAAGGATTTCAAGTCTAGCGACATTCCATACCCCAAAATGTAAATGATTCTCTTGTGATGTCACTTTTTGGTATTTTAAGACAACAAAGAACCTGTTAAGCCCCATCTAAATTATTGTAATAAGTACCATAAGGATTCTATACCTTAGAAAGCTTGTATACAAATCGTGGGGAGAAGTTATCGCTTATAAGAAGACCCCTTATCTTTATTAGCCTTCCAATTAATAGATATAAAATGAATGAAAGGCTGTGCCTTCTCCTCCTTAAACCAATTCCAAACCTGTAACCGGAAATTACTTTAACGCTAAGATGAATGATAAAGATAAGACAGCGTTCTCCTTCAGCATTATCAGTGCTATTTGCCCTATTGACGTTATTGTCTAGAAATGAAGAATCTTTATTAGCATTAATCCCAAAATAAAACAACCCACTACACGAATTAAGACTCTTTAGAGGAGTAGGTGGGCAAAAATTTTCAGTTTATGCCAGGAATAAGAATGTCTGTAACGATGTCTCTGTTTAACATTTGTGATATATGAACTAGCCTTGTGGTAACACAGTAAATGTGTTCGTAAGTTTACTTCTAGATGTTAGTTTTATCGTAGGCCTTTATATACATTTATTTTTTTAAGCACTGAACACGGCTTAGCAGAGATCTTTGTCGGAATATCTGCCTTGTTTTCGTTATTCTCTGAAAATTATTCTCTTTTTTTTAAGTTCTTGGCTTTTTCGTAACACAGCAGATAAAGCTATGTTGGGAACTGAAAACTATGGATCAATTCTACCTGTCAATATCACCCGAGGAGTGGCGACCCTCGAGTTACGTTTAGCCAAGAAACTGACAAAACTTGGCGTTGATATGCTGATCTCTGTGTGGCTTTGTGCTGTGACAAATGGATTTTTTTCTTCTTTTTTTTTAATATGAGCTAGTGTTCTGAAACCAAAATAAGCTAGGAATAGAACAAGTATTTTGAATTAATATTTATATTATAGAGGTATCTAAACTATGTTGGAGTTTTATAAGAGGCTTTGGTTGACATAAAAACTTCAACCGAATGTTTTAAAACGTCCGTGAGAAAAAAAAAGGCATAAAAGGTCAATGCCTGCACGCAATCTCCACAAATGAAAAATACTCGTTTGCCTTTGGGCTTCGTGTACAAAAAATTTATGCTCCCTTGTGATGATTAGGAAATCAGTGACTGTCTGTAAAGGCACTCAGAAGGAATACTGGCTTCAGGTACCTATTGTAAGCCTATGACATTACAAGATTATTTTCAGATTAGTGACTGAATGGGAGTTACGGGCACTTGCCAATAAGGCAAGTTAAACTTAATGATCAGGTTCCATCACGTGATATAAAATGTAAAAATATAGCTATGTAAGGTAGCCTAATATATCTGTTCAGGGAGTCACTATTTATCCGGCAGCATCCTGTCTTCGATTTTCTACAGTCAGTTATTGATAAATTTTCGTATGTCATCGATGTTTTTTTTTGGGGGGGGGCAGTTAGTCGTCGCCAGTGGCTGGTTCACTGAGGTTACTTTACGTTTAGAGATGGGAAATTAATTCTACGCAGTATAATTCTGGGGAGTTAAGAAAGGGGGCAAAATGGCGTGCATTCTACAATAGTATAACTTTATTGAATTTAGTGCCATAGATAACTATTTATAAGTAATCCGTTTAGATATATACTAGTTATAATTACCAAAAGGTACATTCTAAATGTCTATTTAGATAATAATTCATAAAATGTACAACCACCTATATTACTTAGTAATTTAGGGGTTTAAATGTAATTTATAAATTTAAAATTCAAAGAACTGAAAAATTGTAAGGAAAACATAAGAAAATATGGGAGAACTCCTAAGAATCTTGAGGTTTTCAGATGGAAGGACAAGGGGTGCCCAAAGGCCCTCCTTTTACGCATGAACCGAATGCCAACTAGATTTTATTAGTATAATAAGAAGCAGTAAAAATTAATCAATTAGATTGGCGTTTTCAGACAGAAGTCATTGGAAACGGGAGCGATTTTTTGCATTGCTCCTCATCGCGAAAGACACAGTTCATAATGGATAAGATTTTGAAGAAAAACCATGGACAGCACCAGATTACGATTATTGAAAATATCATAACACTTATGATGATAAACGAAGAAGCTTTGATTGGACAAGTAAGGTTTCTCCTCTTTTTCTTGCTTCCACTCCATATAGAGTGATTTATAAGTCTTGATATAGAGAAAATAAAATTATTTACTTTGAGCAGACATATTTGTTTATATAATGTATTTAGAACGCGTACACGAACACACACACACATTTATTTTCTCTGTTTATCAAAGCTTTTGGTGCGCTCTGTATTTATACTATATTATCGCTTTATTTTTTTCTTTTTAATTCTTTCAATCAAGTGAAGAGGAGAGGATGAGCTTTTTTTTATTGATGAGCGTCATTCATTGTTGAACTAAGAGATACTTAACCTTTTTTTATGTTTGGCTGGGGGGGCAAGGTCCCTTCTCCCCTCACCTATTGGTGTCTTTGTCTTCTTGTGTATCTTTTGATCTTCTTGTGTGTATTTGTAAACTTTTTCACTGCTTAGATATATTACCCCTATAATGCGATCCCCCTTCGGCGATGGTGCTTTCAAAATGTGCACGTCTTTCGGCTATGATGACTATCACTGCGCAAATCTGAAGAAGAACATGAAATCTTGAGCTTTCCCTTTCGAGAGTTCGATTCTCTGTTGTTCTCTGTTCTTTTCAAAAGTCTGAGCTGTTATTCGATGCTGGTTAAACTTAAAGTACTTAACTTAAACTTAGAGCACTTGAAGTACTAATAGTACCAAAAAACAATAAGAGGGGAAACTCGAGTTCGAAAGATCTGAAGCCGGACAGACTAACAATGACAAAACTCAATTGAGTATTGTATTTTTTACTCTTTTTTTAGTTTCCGATCTCCTTTAATTTGCTAATTCTAATTTTTTGGCTATTCAGCTTTTATCTTCATGATGCATCTCCCGTCTAATTTTGCGCTGTTTTTAGTTTTTCCCTGCTTTTTTCTTATTATACTACTATATATTGTTTTTTTTTTAGTTGTACTGAAGTTCGTTTACATTTCATATTAACAACTCGCTGCGTCACCAAGTCGTCTGAGGCCAACGCAGCTACACACGCTCCTCCTCGATCCTAATCTATTTAAAGAATCCCTCTTAACAGCCTCCCAAGTTTCCTTCCTTTAAATACTTTCTTACGACCTCCTCTCACCCAATTCGGGGACGACCTCTTCGTTTGGCCCTAGATTGTTGCCGATAAGGACGATCTCTGGCAGTTTGTCATCCTGCATACGAAAATCGTGTCCTAGCTATCTCAGCAAACAACAAAAGCACGAAGAACAATAGGGAAATCTTTTTGCAAGACAGTGGAGATAATTTGAATGAATATTTCGGCCCTATGTCCAAGGGCCGTCCTCAGCAAGACAAAAATATATAAAAGAAAAAAGACTCACAATAACATGCGACCAATAAAACCAAAAAGTAAAAAAATTTTCAAAGCAGTCCTAGCATCCTTACTTCAGCGAAGTTCAACCATGACTAATAAAAAGTAAGGTAAAACAAAGCGATTCAATGAGAAGAAAGAAAAATAAATTAAAAAAACGTTCTTATTGCTAATCCAGCCTTTTTGGCAGCTAACCTCAAAGGTCTTTTTGTGACCGGTTCTGTGTTAATGTCTATCGGTTTTTATAAATATTTTGTAAGATCATTTTTAATTAAATTTGTGTATAGAGCATTTAGTGTATATTCCCCCAAGTTCCTATTTAAGGAAATATTATTATTAATCTTAAGTCTGATTTCAATTGATTCTTGGAGTACCTGCTTTATGCCTAGGTCATTGCTAATAAGGGCGGATTCATCAAAAAGTATATTGTGGTTAGGATTTTCAAAAATATGGCTGCCTAATGCAGAATCACAGGAAACAGTGGAAATATTAGAATTTAGAACTTTGACTATATCATCTTTATGCTGTTGTATGCGCTTTTCTAAATTCTGGTGTGTTCTACCTATATAATTTTTGCCACAATCGCATGGTATTTGATAGACCCCTCTTTGGCGAGTAACTGGGGTTTTGTCTTTACCAGAATTTAGAAAATTATGATTCTATAATTATTTGTGAATACTACATACAGATTATTTTTTGTGCAAACTTTTTTAAGATTTGTAGTGATTTTTGGGATATAGGGCAGGTAATTTATGTTTAAGGGCTGGTCAGACATCTCACTTGATAAATTATCATTAATTTTACGGGAATTTCTTTTCAGTCTACAGTTTATTACGCTGTTAATAAATAAAATAGGATGCCCATTTCCAAAAAGAATGTCTTTGAGAAAGTTCAGTTCTGCTGTGATGTGGAAGTCAGAACAAATATTTAGGGCATGATCGACGAGGGATATTACGACTGCTCTTTTAACTTGGGGGGGTGGTGGTTTGATTTAAAATGCAAATATCTATTATTTTTTATCGGTTTTCAATAAACAGTAAAGTTAAATTTATCGAAGCTACGAATAATTAACAAATCTAGGAATGGGATTTTATTTACGATTTCGATTTCCAAAGTAAATAATAAATTTCTATCATACGTATTAAGGTGATCTAAAAAACCCTTAAGCTCATTTGCCTCATAGTTCCAGAGTGAAATTACCTTATCCATGTATCGTCCCCAAAAGACATGTTTAAAAAAATACGAATTTAATGCTCAATTTTCAATATGTTCCGCATAAATATTCAACAATAACCCGGAGAGGGGTGAGCCCATCGCTAAGCAATTAATTTGCTGGTAAAAAGAACTACGGAATTGGAAATGCATTGAGTACTTCTTACAGAGTTAGACCAAGGTCATTAAGACATCACAATCTATTCCTGCTGCTGAAGCTTCTATAAAGTGATAATTTTCTTTGATTTTATTTTCTAATAACTGTTCAGATGCTGTGACATCAATTTTTGTATACATTGAAACAAAGTCAAAGCTACTTATAATTGTATTTTCGGAAATATTTTCATTTGCGAGGTTTTCAACTAAATCTACCGAATTACATTTATATAATCTTTGAGATTAAACCAAAGGTTTGAAGGCTCTATATAACTATTCACCAATATTGGATGTGGGGGATTTCGTACAAGCTACTATGGGCCTTAAAGGAATGCCTTTCTTGCGTGATTTTGGTAGACCATAAAACTTTGGGCAAAAGCTACCGCGGGGGAAAAATTTATTGTATAGCTGTGGAGTAATTTTACCATTTTGTTTTAAACTTTTTAATTCATTTACAATTTTGTTTGCAAATTGATCAGTATGATCATGGGTTGTAGTTCTATGTTTTGTCTCGTCATTTAGATGAGAATAAATTTTTGTGTCGTAATCTGTCGTATCCATGACAACTAGAGAATTGCTTTTATCTGCTTTAGTTATAATTATGCATGAATATTTACGGAGATTGGATAGAATTTTTATGTCATTCAAATTATCTATTTTTTTATTGGCGGGAAAATTAATCTTTTTTTGATTGTTGTAAAAGGGATCTATAAGACTATCTCTGGCTTCATTAGTGTTCGGTATAAATGCATAAAATTTATACACACAGGATTCTAGAGAAGAAATTAGATCTTCAGCAGGGACATGTTTTGGAAGAAAAGACAATTTTGAACATTTTTCAAGAATTTGAATTTCCTTTGGTTCAAGGTTTCTAGAGGATAGATTAACAACAGCCGATCCCGGAGTGAATGTTGGAGTATAAGTAGGGCTATTCCTCCAAAATTCATGTCTGAGGTTTTCAAAATTCTTAATAAGTCATTCGCATGATAAGCGGAAATCGTGACTAAACAAATTTCTTTCCAATCTAACAACCTGGCTAAAATCAACAGAGGATAAATTTTCAAATAAAAAATTTTCTAAGGATTTCCTTTTAGAGGAAATAGTATATCTTTTTTGTTTTTTGTCTTTAATGATGTGTGTTAATGTTTTAAATTGTAGTGTGCGAGCAAATTGCTCTTCTTTCCGGGTATTTAAGTGTAATCTGAATCTTAAAGACTTGGGAATAAGATTTTCAATTTTGCAAGATTCCAAGAATTTTTGCTGGTTAATGATATTAGCATGTTTTTTGCCTAAATTAATAAAGTAAAAGATATAATTGGTCAATTGCTCCCCATAAGCAAGACGAAAATAGCGACGAAGACCACACTGCCTTTCCATAACAAACAACAAAAGTACGAAGAACAATAGGGAAATTTTTTTGCAAGACAGTGGAGATAATTTGAATGAATATCTTGGGCCCATTTTAATGGGGTGTCATCAACAAGACAAAAATACATAGAAGAAAAAAGACTCAGAACAATATGCGACCAATAAAATTAAAAAGTAAAAATTATCCAAAGAATTCCTAGCATCCTTACTTCACCGAACTACAGACAGGACTAATAAAAAGTAAGTTAAAATAAGGCAATTCAATGAGATGAAAGAAAAATAACTTAAAAACACGTTCTTATTGCTAATCCAGCCTTTTTGGCAGCTAACCTCAAAGGTCTTTTTGTGACCGGTTCTGTGTTAATGTCTATCGGTTTTTTAAAACCGATAGACATTAACACTGCATTAGACAGCCATATTTTTGAAAATCCTAACCACACTATACTTTTTGATGAACCCGCCCTTATTAGCAATGACCTAGGCATAAAGCAGGTAGTCCGAGAATCAATTGAAATCAGACTTAAGATTAATAATGATATTTCCTTAAATTGGGACCTGGGGGAATATACACTAAATGCTATGCACACAAATTTAATTAAAAATGATCTTAAAAAATATTTAAAAAAAACGATAGACATTAACACAGAATCGGTCACAAAAAGACATTTGAGGTTAGCTGCCAAAAAGGCTGGATTAGCAAAAAGAACGTGTTTTTATTTTATTTTTCTTTCATCTCATTGAATCGCCTTGTTACCTTACTTTTTATCAGTCCTGGTAAAAAAAACGCACCAAAAAGTTGTTTATATTCATTTTTTACGTTTTTAAGAGTCGAGCAAACATTTCGGGGGGGGGGGGCTCTACCCTCTAGCGACCCTTTCCTGGATATGACCTTGCTCCAGGTATTAGCTCCTAGAGCGACATTTTTCGTGCAACTTACTGTTTGAAATAGGGTCAGAGACAAAAAACTGACATCGTCCAGTGTTGTTCAGCCTTTCTCCTAAAACTAATTTCAAAATCCTAATGAATAACATAAATTGTTTTCATTTTGTTAATCTTTAATTTAATCTATGCTATACATTGGGCCAAAAATAAAGACCTACTTTTGTTAAATGTATGTAGTGTATTATCTACCTTTTTCTTTATACTCCACACCCAAAACGAACAGAAATTACAATAAATAACCAAGTCGAACTCAAAACGAGCAGAAATTAACTTAAGTTGGGTTCAAAACCCCTATGCCTTCCCAAGGCCAGAACATAATTTGCACTTTAGTGAAAAAAATACAAACGAAAGTGCATTGTCAGTTTAATATACATGTACTGATATTTAGCAATAAAAATGATAACATTACTTGATTAATTAAAGTCATAAAAGTAAAAACGTTAATTTTTTTTCAGTAAAGTGCAAGTTATATCCTGGCCTTGGGAAGGAATAGGGGCTTTTGGCCCTACTTCAATTGGTTTACTCTCTCTTGAAATTTGACACGTTTATTTACTGCAATATCCGATTATGTTTGGCTTTCTTCACTTATTGATGCTGATTTGAGGAAGTTTCACTCTTGTTAGATAATCTGAGTTTGATTTTGCTCATACTTTGTTTAATGGAGTTCTTTACTTTTCTTTGAAAAACTTATTTTGTGGAAAAAGTTTTTTTAATGAATCTGTAAAATACTGAACATAGGACAGTATAAATAAAATTAGCCAATAATAGTATTATGTTAGGTTTGCCTTGGCCCTATGTTTAAGGCCACCTTTGTAGGGACCTCAAAGAGCTAAGTAGGCATTGCCTTCTCCTATGAAGAAGGTATCGCTTCTGATAATATATAATTTAGGTTTCTATCGATTTATAGACATTAAGATAGAGTTTCGAGATTGGCTTAGCCAAGATTTTTTCAAGTACCACGTGTCCCTCAAAATGTACCATAATGTTTATAAAACAGAACAGTATCTTTGAACCTTGTTTGAAAATGATTGTTTCTGTATCTTTGCCATCCCTCCCTTCGAAAAGTGCTGGGTATCATTCCCTCTTTATGAATAGAATCCCATTCATCTCTATCTTTATTAAATCCCGGCTATACCCTTGGTTTTCCCTCTGTTTTAGCTACATGCTTTGATTTTTTTTTCCTTTTTGTAGATAGAAACAGGTTCGACCCCTTGGTGGAGGTAGGTGACGGGCCAGAGCACGAAAAATTGCGTCGGTTTGTCTCTATTTTTCAAGTTTAACCGGTGAACCCCGTCTCTCTCCTAATTGCTGTCGCTATTTCTAGCCGATATTTGTATGTATAGTTTCTATATATGATGAATTTGTAGGCATTTCCTTACGAAGAGGGTTTCCCATTCCCAAAATACTACGGTGCCTGTGGTCGGCTCGTCATTGAAGAACTGGTAAACAGAACAATTGCTGATTTTGTATATTCGGCGTGGGAGAGCCGAGCAGCGGTGGCGTACCGCCTCCTGGGACTGGCGGAGAGAATGACAAACATATCTTCGAATTTTAGCCTGTATTGGACTGACGTCACTGAGCATAATTTAGGACTGGATGAGAAAAACAACCCGTTGATACTGGATGCAGAAAACATAATTATTGTTGATTTGGAGGAGGTCGAAACAGGTAAGTTTAAATTTCAATTCGGGGGTCTATACTATAATTCTATAAAAGGAACAATGGCTTGCTATGGTGGGGGTGGGTTAGGGGTCCTATGTCTTAGTAAGAGTTAATAGTACCCACTACAGGGTAAAGTTACTTGAGGTTCAGTGAAGCAGTTAGAAAATTCTGTTTCGTGCGCGTTGTGTTGGGGGATGGCGCGAAAAACCCAAAGAGTTTGCGAGTTATTGGAAAGAAAAAAAAATATTATTAAATTTATACAATTCTCGACCTATCATTCTTTCTTTCTGTTTGGGGGGGGGGGGATATTGACCTGAAGTCTCACTGTACCGAGTTCGTGTGCGTTGTGTTGGGTGATGGCGCAGAAAACTCAAAGAGTTTGCGAATTACTGGAAAGTAAAAAAAATATTGGTAAAACTTATGCAATTCTCGATATATCATTCTTTCTTTTTTTTTTTTTTTTTTGGGGGGGGGGGGGATATTGACAAAGGCTCACCGTTTCGAGTTCAGGATCTTTAGGATTCCCACCTCGCTTGCTGAGCTCATTGTCATGGTCGTCTTTTATGAGGCAGTGCTATCTTCAAAAAGGTTTTCATATGGCTAACTGCCACAGCAGTTAATATTATATAAATGCTAACACTAGCTTTATATTATCAGTTGATTAACAGTGCCATCAATCTTGCTTTATGGTAAAAGTAAAAGGCTGTAAAAAAGGTAAAAAAAAAAAATCAAAATTAAAACTCAAATGACCATAGCTTTGGTAAATCGTCTTTGTTATAAAAAAATTTATAGGTTAAAGAAGCTACTTTAGAGCCTTATAATAGCCCATTCGGAGTAATACTCGTAATCAAACAGTTCGTGGTAACGAACTGTAAGTAAGGAGCGACCCGGCTCAATGGTAACCGAAACTCTAGAAAACAATATTTTGATACAAATAGATACATCAAAAGAATCAGATTTTAATGTTGATTTCAAATATATAAGTTTCATCAAGTTTAATCCTACCCATCAAAAGTTACGCCTGAGAAAATTTGGCTGATTTTCGAAAAAAGGGGGAAAGACCCCCCCAAAAGTTATAGAACCTTAATGAAAATCACACCATCATATTCCGCTTATCAGAGAACCCTAATGTAGAGGTTTCAAGCTCCTATCTACAAAAATGTGGAATTTTGCATTTTTTGCCAGAAGAAAGATCACGGGTGCGTATTTATTTTTTTTTTTTTGTTTATATTTTTTACCAGGGGTGATCTTATCGACCCAATGTTCCTAGAATATCGGGGGAGAGCTCAGTGGAATGGAAATTAAAAGTTCTATTGCCCTTTTTAATTGACTAAAAAAAATGGAGAGCAACTAGGACCCCTCCCACGCTCATTTTTTTCCCAAAGCCACCCGATAAAAATTTTGAGATAGCCATTTTGTTCAGCATGTTCGAAAATATTGTAAGTATGTCTTTTAGGATGACTTGACACCCCGAAGTTGCCGGGGGAAGGGCTGAAAGTTATGAACTTTACCCAATGTTAACATATAGTATTGGTTATTGGGAAGTATAAAGACGTTTTCAGGGGAGATTTTTCCTGATGGTGGGGGGGGGGGGTCGGGGGCTATGTGGGAGGATCTTTCTATGAGGGAAGTTTTCATGGGGGAAGGGACATTGCTATGAAGGGGACGCCGGACTTCCCAGCATTATTTAAAAAAAGATCAGAAATTAAATATAAAAAAAAACTAGTTTCTCAACAGCAGCAACATCAAAACTTTAAACGAACAGAAAATATTACATATATGATTGGGTTCACCCCCTAGTCAATACCTCGCTCTTTAAGCCAAAGATTTTTTAGTACTTTCATAAAAGCTATTTATTCTAATTAACGGCCTTTGTGATTAAGCGGTCATTTTTAAAGAATTGGAACAAAATTCGATCTTTCGCTTAAAGAGCAAGGTATTGACTAGGGGGCGAACCCCCTAATATACGTATTAAAAATATAAGAATATAGAAGTTAGTTACGTAAGTTAATTCGTAAGTTACGTATATTTATTACTAATAAAAACGTTCGTAAATAAAATTGAACAAGTTTCGAGAAAGCCATTTAACCAAATAAAAGTAAATTAATATGAAAATTTTGTTTTAATTATTCATGTACGGTGAGCCAAGGTCAAAACCTGCATTAATTCAAAAACTTTCAAAAATTAAATTAAAAAAAAACAAGTTTTTTTTAACTGAAAGTAAGGAGCAACATTAAAACTTAAACCGAACAAAACTTATTCCGTATATGAAAGAGGCTGTCCCCTCCTCAACGCCACGCTCTTTACGCTAAAGTTAGACTTTCTCAACACTCTATTTTTTTTAAACAATGAAAAACTCTAGCGTAAAGAGCGAGGCGTTGAGGAGGGGACAGCCCATTTCATATACGGAATAATTTCTGTTCGTTTTAAGTTTTAATGTCGCTCCTTACTTTCAGTTAAAAAAACTTGTTTTTTTATTTAATTTGTATACCTAAAAGAGCACACTGGAAGTGGGTTCAAAATTACCGCTGCTGCAAACTCGTCTCAATATAAAGCCCCCTGAGGTCAACACATTGATGAACGCACCTCGATCTACCTCAGTCAAAGCGTCTGCTTTTGCCCAATCACAAGAGGTTGTCAAACATTTCAAGTCATTTTTATAGTGTCATGCCAGCCTTATTTGGAGAACGTAGCCTTTGTGTCCACATCTTGGCTATCTAGCAGCCATATTTTGGTTTAAAGAGGCCTGAACTGCTTTAGCCACTCTTTCTTGGTATATGTACTGAGTTGGGTGAAACTACTAATTGAGAATCATATTTTGGATCTCGTTGTTAAGCTTTATTCAACAAATTGTTCCTAAATAGTTTTTTTCAGAAAATGTCATCAGTAGTTGTTTTTTTTTTTAAAAAATCGTCATCAATATTTTCTTATTGTTTCTTTAGTGCCCTTACTGTACCCGTTTTACCGCTCATCCTGCTGGAACTTTCAGTAAACGGTTTAGTACCAGACCTTTTCATCACCTCCCTCATGACACTTTGGGTAAATGGATTTTTAGCAAACCGTTCCATCACCTACTCTCATGACACCTTGGGTAAACGGAGTATTACCAAACCGTTCCATCACCTACTGTCATGGCACCTTGGGTAAACGGTTTATTACCAAATCATTTTACCACCTACCCTCATGTCACCTTGGGTAAGCTGTTTATCACCAAACTGTTCCATCACCAACCCTCATGGCACCTTGCGTAAACGGTCTATTACCAAACAGCTCCATCACCTATTCTCATGCCACCTTTGGTAAATGGTTTATTTGTAAACTGACCCATCACCTACTCTCATGGCACCTTGGGTAAACGGTTTATCACCAAACCGTTCCATCACCAACCCTCATGGTACCTCGCGTAAATGGTCTATTACCAAACTGCTGCATCACCTAATCTAATGGAAATTTGGGTAAATGGTTAATTACCAAATCGTTTCACCACCTACCCTCATGACAGCTTGCGTAAACGGTTTATCACCAACCGTTCCATCACCAACCCTCATGGCACCTTGCGTAAACGGTCTATTACCAAATCTTTTCACCACCTACCCTCATGGCATCTTGCGTAAGCGGTTTTCACCAAACCGTTCCATCACCAATCCTCATGGCACCTTGCGTAAACCTTCTATTACCAAACTGCTAATTCACCTATTCTCATGGCACAAGGGTACTCATAAATCTTAAAATCTCTTCCCTCCTGCGTAAGCTGAAAATATTATTCATGTATATTCAGTATTTTCTAATTTTACTCTTTGCCTTTTGTTTATTAATAAGATAATATAATTTAAAATATTTAAATTAATGATGAAGCAGCTCCTACAATTTACCTATTATGAATTTTAAACCGAGGAAGAATTTTGAGAATCGGTGCTGAATTGAAAGTCTGTTGACAATAATCTTTAAAACTAATCGTTCAGGGTATCTAAAAGAAAATTCTAAAAATATATATATAAAAAAAAATCTAAAAATATTTACATTCAAAAAAATTTCTATCATCCAATGTAAGCTGAAAACCAGATCTGTGTATCTTGATAAATAGATTGATTATTAAAAAACTCGATAGTGAGTTGAGACTATAGCCAGGCTTTCCTTGCTATTATATTTGTACAGAAAATTTGTTTAGGAAAACGGGGGGGGGGGCTTACTAAAAGAATGAAGAAGAAGGATTATCCACCTGTGCGCCTTGTCTATCTTTTTCAAACAAAGATTTCTCACCTGTTTTTTTATAATCAATTTATAAGGAGGAATGTTTCGAGGATGTGGGTTTTAAACCGGTTACTCCTCCTACCCCTGTTTACTGGCATGATTTTCACCCGAAACTAACGAACAGCACGAATTTCCTCAAATGTACATAGTAAGTAGAAGGAACTAGGAATAGCAGCACATATATCATCATTTACCGTTGCAAGGCTCTCTGGCCAGGCCCTCCTTATCTAAAAGAGTTACAGTACTAGCCATCAGATTAAGCAAATCAAAAAAGTTAACTATACCTCCTTTTACGCGTTAATCAAACAGTTCGTGGTAACGAAAAGTCACCTTCCTAAAGTCACCCGATCAAAATTTTAAGATAGCCATTTTGTTCAGCATGGTTGAAAATGTAATAAATATGTCTTTTAGGATGACTTAATCCCCCAAAGTCCCGGGGGGAGGGCTGAAAGTTATGAACTTTACCCAATGTTTACATATGGTATTGGTTATTGAAAAGTATACAGACGTTTTCAGGGGAGATTTTTTCTGGTTGTGAGGAGGGCGGAGGTCGGGGGTTATGTGGGAGGATCTTTCCATGGGGGAAGGGACAGTACTATGAAGGGGGCGCCGGATTTCCAAGCATTATTTAAAAAAACGATCAGAAATTAAATTAAAAAAAAAAACAAGTTTTTCAGCGGAAAGTAAGAGCAACATCAAAACATAAACGAACAGACATTATTAAATATATGATTGGGTTTGCTCCCTAGTCAATACCTCGATCTATAAGCCAAAGATTTTTTTAGTACTTTCATAAGAGCTATTTATTCTAATTAACGGTCTTTGTGATTAAGGGGTCATTTTTAAAGAATTGGAACAAAATTCGAACTTTAGTGTAAAGAGCGAGGTATTGACTAGGGGGCGAGCTTCCTAATATACTTATTAAAAATATATGAATATAGAAGTTCGTTACGGAAGTTAATTCCTAAGTTTCGTAAATTTATTACTAATAATAACGTTCGTAAATAAAATTAAACAGCTTTTGAGAAAGCCGTTTAACCAAAAAAGGAAAATTAATATGCAAATTTTGTTTTAATTATTCATATACGGTGAGCCATGGGGCTGTCCCCTCCTCAACAGAGGAAAATATGAAGACGTTTTTGAGAATATATTTTTTTTTTCAAGCCAGAAAATGTTAGTGGGCCAAATTTCAGAAAAAAATATGAAGACGTTTTTGAGAAAATATATTTATAGAGACATACAATTATAATAATATAACAATTATTGCTTGTTTAAAAATATAAAATGTGGATTAAACCTAAATTTATCAAAATTGAAACCTGATCAATAGGCTTCATTTCTCTTTTAGTCTTTCTCTCCATTCTTTTTTCCGTTTTGCTAATTTTTAGTATTGCCAGTTCATGGCTGATTTTTTAGATATTTTTTTAATGTAGCGCTTCTTTGAACAATTAATTTTACGACGAACCTGGTTTCCTCTATATTCTTCTGTAATTTCTCGAATATTTCGTAGGTTTCACTTCTTCAATACGTTCACTAATTCACATTGGATCTAATAAAAAAAAAAAAAAAAACTCGCCCTTCAAATTTGTGCATATAATTTTTAGTACAAACTAGTTTTTTTCTTCTGGAAAACTTGATGGTTCACAACCAGAACCATCAGGCCAGGATTTACCAATAGGCCTGCTAGGCCCGAGTCTAGGGGCGCACAATGCCAGGGTGCCTGATAAATTATCACTGAGTGATTTTTTTTCTTAGCAAAACTAGACTGAGTTGACTCATCTTTAAAGTGCCGCTGCGCTCTGCCGCTGCGCTGCCTATTCACAGAAAAGCGACTTTAAAACAACACAGGAATTCCTCGGTCACTTAAAAACTGTCAGATGTCTTCTTAAAATGGCAGCTGAGAGTTCAGTACCACCTCTCTCTATAGTCTCTTTCATTGCTTTTTGCTCATCAGTTGTTCTGTTCAGTGCTTCCACTATCTCCAAATTTTCGGGGATTTCCCGAAAGTCTCGCAAAAATTGAGCGGTAGAAACGCTTGGGCCTAGAAGCGCCAAAACTTTAAATCCGACCCTGTCCGTACTTCAAATTTTTGTCTATTTTGGTATTGATAATATGTGTCCCATTTAGTTTGAATCATACAAGTAATACTTAGATTTTTATATTTTTCTTGTTCCTAATTTTTATATTGCTATTTATTTAGATTTTTTTTATATACTCCCAAGCTTTTCTAGCAATTGAGCTGCCTTTTTTTTTAGATTCAATGTTACAGTAGTGAGACAGTATCTTCTGAGATTTCTCCGATCCCAGTATTATGAGTATAACAAAGAAAGCTATAAACTAAGATTTCTACCATACAAAAGTCTACTTAATAAACTTATAAAATGTAATTTAGAATATAGTTAAGTATTACGAATGTAGTTAAGAAAATATAGTTAAATAAACTAATTGTTTGCTCATTTATACCATTTTTTCAGTACGAGCCGGAGATTGGGATGTTCCTTTTACGTCAGAAGGTGTTGGATGTGAAAGTTGCTTCAGCTACAACGTTGACAATTTGTGTTACCATGCAAAAACGGATCATAACATTTACGCACTTTGTCATGTAAGTTGGTATCTCTTTTCCCCCCTTTGGTATCCCTTGTGGTATCTCGTTGTATTCCTTTGTCATGTCAGTTGGTGTCTCTGTTTTCCCCTTTGGCATCCCTTTTGGTATCCCATTGTATTCCTTTGTCATATAAGTTGGTATCTCTTTCCCCCTTTGGTATCCCGTTATATTTCTTGGTCATGTAAGTTGGTATCTCTTTTTCCCCCTTTGGTATCACGTTGGTATCCCTTTGTCATGTAAGTTGGTATCTCTTTATACTGCCCATAAATGGGCAATCATATTAGGTAAGGCAATAATTGTGTTGGCAAAACAAAATTGGCAAATAATTGGCCAAAAAAAGACAAGGTATTAGAAAAGTATATAGGGAACATAGGTGTTGAGGTCGGGAAGTGATATCTATGTTTAGCATGCATTCAAAATGTTTAGTGGTATGTATGATAAACATGTTAAAATGTCCAAATTTAGTAACTTGTCAATTTTCATGCTTCTAACAATGTATATTAGATGGTTTGCCAATATCTTTTCAGTAGCCCACTTAGAAGTAAAGTAGTTCGGTTAAGTTTAAAAATATTTTAAATTTAAATTAAGATATTCTCTTAATACTAGGTGTTCAAAATAACAAAGAAAATAAGAATTCTGGGATATAAAAATAGTTATACAATTGTAGCATTTGAGGGGGGATCTCATTCCATTGCCATTCTGTGGTGCTGTAGCTGTAGCTGTATGTGGTGCTGTTGCTGGGAGTCTTCAGTTGTTTCCTGATCAACTGAATTTTCTGGGAGTCTGCTATATTATTCAGAGCATGAAGATAATACCCTGTTTGTATTTGTGTTATAAATTATGGCCACTAACATTTTCCAGGTACTTCAAAAGATACAAAGGATAGTTCATTGGTCCTTTAATTTATATTAAGATAAGTTAAAAATAATCTATCAGTCGATTTTCTTGTTAATTTTTATCGTATATAGAGAAGTAATAAAATTTTCTCCTTTGTAATTTACGTCATCTTGCATATTGTGTCGTAAAGTCTGACTTTTTTCGAAATTGTATAAAAGGAAAACTTCTACTTTATAACACATTTTTAAATCAAGATTACTCGGCAATACTGCTCAGTGTCCAAGCTAGTTGCACAAAAAATTATTTCGTTTTTATTTTGTTCCATTCTTGAACAAATTAAAAACTTCCACTGCTCGTGGCTTACATAGATAAAAGACTGTCATATTTGGCGCAAATGAGGCTATATCTCTGGCAATACTGCACAAAGATTTAGTAATTTTATCCCCATTAAGGTTAATCTTCCCTATATGAACAGCTCATTCGGCAATAATGCTGTAACTTGGATATAAAGGACAGTAGAATCAGATTATTGGATTCTTTAGTTTCGGATTCTCTGATTTTTGCTAAGATTTTTCTTAGAAAATGGTTTAAACTTGTCTAAAAAATAGGAACACTTCTTATTTCCTTATGTTTTTTTTTTTTGCTATTTCTGAATCTAAAAATGAACACAAAAAATTCTCAGAAAACAACTTAGAAGATTCTCACTTAGAACAACTTAGAACTTAGAAAACAACTTAGAAGAAGCTCATTCTCAGCTATTGGAAGATAGCTAAATTGTGATCTGGTGAACTGAAAAAAAGAAGGCAAGGATAAATAAAGCAGACCTATCACTTTTTCCAATACGAAAAAAGAATTTTCCTTGTTAGTCAAGTTGAGGGACTTTAATTCTCTTAAAAGTGGGTTTTCGGCTATAATGATTCCAATAGTGCAGGTTTCATTTCGATCCGACACCACTTTTTTTTAATTTTAAGGCCATTTTTTCTAATTCCCATAATTTTTTTTGCAACTAACTTTTATCATTAAGTTGAATCTAAATAATAGTTTATATTTCTGAATCCGGCTCAAATAAAAGTTTTTCTTTGCCTGGTAGTTTTTTATTTCTTTTTTCAAAGCGCGTTTTGATGTTTCGGTTGCTATGGGGTAGGGTTCGCTCTTCTCTAGGTTGACCCTAAGAGGACAACTATGGTTAAAACCAAAGGAGCCCAAAAAAGAAAGGTGTAAGTGTATGAGCAGTCCACTACATAAGGAGACATGTTTAAAAAAAAACGAATTTTCTAAAGTTGTTAAGAAAGTTAAACATCACTGCCATCTACCAAAACAATATTAATAGGCAAGTATTGATAAATTTGGTTAGGTTAAGTTAGGTTAGATTAGCTAGATGGCTCTTGGTGTTTGTTTTTTAAACGTTTTTCAAGACTTGGAGAATTGACATAAATATTGAAAAATGTGACTGAAAAACTGGAAATACAGTGAAAGATGTGAAGATAAGGATTCTCCTCCTGTAAATTATGCTAACTAGGATTATTTTGCATATTATGAAGTAAGAATTGTTTTCTTAACATGTCTCCTTATGTAAGGGACTGCTCATACATTTCTCTAGGCAGGTATGCCTTTCCAAAAACTAACCTGACAAGTATGTGTCCAATAAGAGAGTCATTCATACTCCTGCCATTTACCCGTGCCTCAGCCATTAAAACATTTGCCTTTCAATTACTTGGACTATCTGGTCTTGGCTTTTCTCTGTCTATAATTACCCAGCCCAGTCTTGATGCGACCTATTGCCCAAAATACTTGATAACTTCAATTCAAAATCAACGGAATTGAAGTTATCAAGTATTTTGGGCAATAGGTTGCATCAAGACTGGGCTGGGTAATTGTAGACAGAGAAAAGCCAAGACCAGATAGTCCAAGACAACGCACCGGAAACTTATACAGGGAACATAGATCTTAGATCGGGTAGTGATATCAATATTCATGACAGTGATATCAGTATCCATTTAAAATGTTTAATGGTATATTTGATAAACATGTTAAGAACACGTTAAAATGTCCGAATTTATTCTCTTGTCAATCTTTGTACTTGTAAAAATGTCTACTAGAAGGTTTGCCAATGTGTTTTATCAGTAGCCCAAGCCCACTTAAGGCAAAGTAATTTGGTTGAATTTAAAGAAAAAAAACTTTAGCATTCTGACCAAAGGTCTGCGTCGCGCAGGTACCGATCTCCTGATTCAATGCCTTCGGCCGGGACTGCAATGCGTGGTCGGGGTCAAATTGTCCGACGCTTCCGGTGTTATTCCCCAGATTTCTCCTGGTACCCATTTAGGGCTGGGTTGACTGGTTGAGCTTACAGGGTCACACCATTGACACCCGTTCCAAACCTAATAACCAGCAATACCAGAACTCGAACCCCTGACCTCAGGATTTAAAGTCTTGAGCGCTATCCACTCGATTAGGACCGATGAATTGTCAAATATGTAGTATTTTGTTAATACTAGGTCTTCAAAACAGCGCAAAATAAGAGTTTTAGGAAATTAAAAATAATTATATTTTTATTTGATATCAATCTATTGCCGTTCTTCATTATATAACTTGGTCTGTTTGACTTGGGACAGCGGCATAGTTTTCTGAGATTAAATTCTGTGGTACCTGTAACTGTTATTTGGGAGCTAATCATACCATTTCTACCACCGTAAATAACAGCTGCCACAATTGTAAAATGATAGCGTTGGCCTAAGCGTATTCATCTGAGGTAGTGCTATTTAGGAATATTCTGAAGATTTAATTCAATATTATTCAATGCAGTATCTACGTACAGGCAAAAGGGTGTTGAGAAGAAGACTTGTTGGGAAAACTTATGAAAGTCTGTATCTTCATCTATTTCTTCTGTTCCAAAATTAAAAGAAAGCCCTTATTTTTCTATTTTCTTGAAATCTAGAAAATCGTAGGTACTAGGTTTTGGCAGAGTGCAGCCGAACTGATACGCCATTTGAATTCCTGCAGGCAACCTATTGGGTAGCTGGGTTACCTTACGAACCTATGATTTTTTTATTTTTCTTGTTTTTACTAAACACCCTTTAGCCCTTTTTTTTCTTGAACGCTTTTTATTTCGAAGCATTATTTCTAAGAAAACAGATTGTGAAACGTATTCCCGAAAATTTTGCATCTTCATCTATTTCTTCTATTCTAAAAACTAAAAAATCCCTATTTTATTGAAAACTTAAAAAGGCGAATACTAGGTTTTGGCAGAGTGCAGCCGAGCTGATATACAGTTTGAATTCCTGCAGGCAACCTATTGGGTAGCTGGGTTTCCTTAAGAACCTACGAACTGTATTCTAATTTATTTTTTTTTTTATTGTTTTTTTCTTGTACGTTTTTTATTTCGAAGCTTTATTCCAAGAAAACAGATCGTGAAACGTAATTCAGAAAATTCTGCATCTTCATCTATTTCTTCTGTTCTAAAAAACAGAAAACTCCCTTTTTTTCTATTTTTCCAAAAACTTGAAAAAGCGGATACTAGGTTTTGGCAGAGGGCAACCGAATTGGTCACTAATAAATCTCAAATGACTTATACAATTTGTTAATTTGTTTCTCTCCTGTAACTTTTGTGTCGTATAAAAGCTTTCGAATTCATTTAGGCAATATATTGGACCTCTGGGCTTACTTACGAACCCCCTTTTTTCTTATTTCAGGGACTTTTGTCACCTGGTGCTTTCTCACACCGGTATCCACAGGGACTTCTATATAACATTCCCGAATATGTGCTTCAGAAATTTCCAGAATTGCCGAGCCTTTTAGAAGAATGCAAATGGCCCAAAAATAATGGCGGAAGGTTCAAAGCAGCCACGGAATTAATGAAAATTCTTGAAGAATTTAAAGATTTTAATAGTTAGCTTAATAGGCTAAGGTAGGGCTAGATGCAGGAATTTTTCTTTTCTTGGGGAGGGGGATCTTGCTTTATATTTTTCGAGGAGGTGGATTTCTCTTACCATACTTCCAAAAGGCGTCGAATTTCGGAATTTTGGGGGAAAGAATTAAGCCCTTTAAACTCTCCATGAGTCGGCTTTGGGTTAAGTTATGAGGTTTTCTTGGATGTCTAATCTGTTTTGCAGTTAGACAAAAGCTTAGATGAAAAGTATTGTAAAAAAGCTGATAGTCGAAAGTCTCGAATCAGTTAGCTTGTTGACTTTCAGACTTGTTGCCATTTTTTCCTTGAAATTAGTCAGCGTTGCCAGTCAACTTTTTCAGTTTTATGCAAGGTTTGATGGTGACAAGTTAAATTAGGTTTTTAACCCATTTCTGAGATTTATAACCTAATTTAACGTAACCCAAAAAATTGAAGATGCTATCCAGTGCTAAATTTATGTATACTTCTCTTAAACTGTTGACAAATTTAAAATAGCGAAAATGCTAACCAATCCAGATGAGCAAGAAATTTCTATTTGTTTCCTTAAGTTAAATGCACCGTGTATGCCGTGTTTACGGTAAAGCACCGAAAATACGCCGCGTTCACGGTAAATCACCAAAAATGCGCCGTGTTTAAGGTAAAAAGATCAAAGCTAAAAACACAAAATCAAAGTATTATTCTGTTATCATTATGGAAAGACTCAGAAAATTGAGACGAGGCTCAGGTCACAAACGCCCATTGCCTCCCCCCCCCCCCAGAAAAACAAATTGCACCATTACATTATGATCTCATGATCGTAATCGTATCTGCCTCTTGGTCGTAAGTTTAGTAGGTCTACATAGTGCACGTTTCTGTTCTTCTAAATTACCCCACACAAATGTCCTAGTAGGAGTTTCTAAGGACCGATTGACTAAAAACTTAAACTGTCTTTCGGAACATCTTTCCGTTACTTGTAGTCTCTCACTATTCCAATTCAGGAACTCAAAACGCCTTTTGTCCTACAGTAAGCTGACAGTAAGGACAGTAAAAATGATTTTTTTTTTTTTTTTTTTTTTTTTTTCTTAAGGAAAAACAACTATACGCGGTACCTTTTGTTACCTTGTTTATTACCTTGCCGAACAATCGGATCGAAATCAAACGTAAAAAAAAAAAAAAAAAGCTCTAACCTCTTTCAGTTCGAAGCTACTTCATTGCATGGAGGGCAATTGCAAAGTTCTTGTTTCAAATAATGATACACTAAAAGATAACGAGTAGTGTTTCGCAGATGTCACTAGCGAATGTAGTTATGCTGATTGTCATATTTGGTACATATAACTCAAAAATTTTTATTTTTTAGGGAATTTTTTATATTTTGAATGTTTTTTTTATGCTTAACTCTGGTATACGTCTTCTTGCTTATTCTGTCAAACATAAAAATTAGCAAATTTTTCAGCAAAATGAAGCTTATCCTTTTTACCCGAAAGTGGGCGCACGTGGACAGCTAAAGATGACTTGCCCTATATACTAATCCAATGACTTGCCCTACCTAGCCATATTTCTATATCCTGTAACTAAATATATATGTTTTGTGTTAAGTTGTAAAATGACTTATTCTTATTCAGCATTCCATGTGGGTCTAATCCAATTAGCTTGCCCTTTCACGCCTTTGGCCTGACTTTAATTACAAATCCAAATATATATTTTTCTCCTTGGATTTAGTCAACGTTGCCAGTCAACTTTTTCAATTTAATGCAAAGTTTGATGATGACAGATTGGGTTTGGTTAGGGTGGGTTAGGTTTGCTTATGTCTTTAACCCATTTCTGATATTTTGAACAAATTTAACCTAACCTAAACTAACATAATCTAACCTAAATTTTACTTTTACCATTATAACTTGCATTAGACTGAAAATGCGGACTCGCAAAACTAATTGAATACAAGCAGAGAAAGAGAAATGTCAAACATTCACCTGTGGGTGTTGACATTAACCAGATATCGGACATTCACGGTAACATACATATTTTTTTAAGTTCTGCACCTCCAAGAAGCTACTAGTACTACTCACGACTCACTGCAGCCCTAAGCCGCCTGGGGCCAGCAAAGATATGCATGCTCCTCCTCCATCCCAATCTATTCAACTCTATACCCTCCCAAGAAGTTCCAATTTCCTTTAAATCTTTTCTTATGACCTCCTCCCAACACATTCTGGGAAGGCCTGCTTTTTGTTCGGTCACCAAGGGTTGGCCGAAAAGGACATCGGCAATCCGTCATCCTTCGTCCGCAGAAAGTGACTTAGCCGTCTCGACCTTTCTCTCATTATAGCCCAATAAACCGGGATAGAACCACATTTCTCGCAAAGCTTACTCTTTGAATTACGGTTAGTCAGATGGGTATTTCACAAGAATATAGAGGGGAAGGGGGAGATTTTGTTCAGTTTTTTGCAATGATGATACAATTTTTTGTAATTTTGTTTGTTTTTTCAATTTCTTCCTATGAAAATACCAGAAGAAAGTATTTTTCAAAATCTAAGAGGTACAATTGTTAGATCTAAAAATTTTGTATTTCTATGAAAAGTTTCAAAATTTTGCACCTCTGAATTATTCATTAGTTTAGACTAAACTATTACTTGATATTACGCTGTAAACATTAACAACTTCCGATATTCAAACGATAATTGAAGGAGCGGGGTTGAAGAATGTAAATATCTCACATGTTTTATCTCAGGCATCTTATGACTAAGTTATGGATAAGGGCTTTACTGTTTTTAACCGTAAAGAGGTTACAAAAAGAGGTTTTAAACGCCCCAGATTAGGGCACTTAGAGACCATCATAACGATCTGAAATCGTTAAATATTTCTTGGCATATGTAGAACGTTTAGTGGGGATAGAACGTTTAAAGTTGTATATGGAAAGTAGAACATTTTTAAAGAGGGGGGCCTAGAAGAAGAAAAAGAATGTTTGGTGTGTAATCTTAATCTTCAGACGGCCTAACTCTGTGACGAGTTTGTAGAAGTAGGTGCATCATTATATGCATTATATTTTAGGCCAGCTTTAAAATTACACAGGTGCGGCAAAGACAGGTGGGAAAGGGTGATTTCAAAAGAAAGTACGCATGATAATGCTGAATAGGAATCAATGGGACTGATTTTTACATTGAAATGGCACGAATGCCAGAATACTATATGAGACGAAGTGATAAACCTTGACTAAATTTTCACATCTACTTCGTTTTATGTGATATATAGTATCTTCGGGTTTATACTCAAATGCTGTGTTTTCTTAACTAGTCTTAGTTGAATAGAGATTTAGATTACTTGTAGTGTGGTAAATTTTGCAAGAGTGCTTTATTTTCCTTAGTAGCTCATTTGTGTTTATCATTCTGTAATTTTGCTGTTTCCATTTTTCACGAATCATTTGTATTTCCTTGTAACTATGGCTTACTGTAGTCAACTATTGTGTATCTCCTTTGTTTGACTAAATATGGCTGTGAATTGTTTTTAATTTTTTTTTTTATGGTTTTTAGTTTTTAATAAATATATTATTGCTATAGTTTTTTCTTTATTCATTTGTTTCCTTTAGTTTCGTTGTAAGAGTGCTATTTGGAAACTTTTATAGATATTCTGAGGAGGGTGCTCGCAGAGGAAGGAAAGGGGCTAGGGTTACTAAGGCCGCCCATCTTATACTGAATTTCCAGGCGCGCCTATGTCTAGGGTTAAGCATGCCTTTTTTGGCTTCAATCAATCAATTTATTCAATAAATAAATTCTCAGCAAAAAACACTTCAACATAAACTCCCCCGCTTATCTTCCTTTTTTTATTTTTTTTCTGTTTTTTTTTTTTTTTTATTATTATTATTGCGTTAATCATTTTTTGGCTCATCGTCCCCTTTTTTGTACTTTCTAGCTTCCTTTGTATTTTTTTTTTTTTTCCCCTCTTGCTTTGTTTTTCAGAAGCCTTATTATCTTTTCAATTGGGATTACTATCATGCTTACGGCTTTTTATCTTCTTCTTCTGTTTTTTGTGGAAGGGTTGGGGAGTGGCTTGGACCTGAGGGCTCAATTTGGAATCCTCAGTCTATACATATCAACTCAAGCAGGATTTTTAGTTCACGAAAGCGTAACACTTCCGCCCTTTACCTAATGCTCTTCTTAAACGTCACCTTTTAAGGATGATATTTATATAATTTATATAATATGTAATATTTGTAATATATAATATATATAATATATGATATAATATATAATATTTACATAATTTTGTGAAACTTGGAGTTGGCACTGTATCACTCTAGAAGGCAGATTGTTGGAACTGCCTCTGATTTCGGGCGGCCAGTAAAATAGATAAGTCTCGGGTAATATGGTGATTATGTAGGTAGAAGGTAAAACTTTGAAGCCTACACTGTAAGTATCTGTGATCCGTGGCATGTTATTAAAAAACTTGTTGGCTGAGGTACTTGCCTACTAAATTTCAAATCATCTTGGTACTTACAGTGTTTCGATCACTTCACTCGTAAATAATCATCAAAGTTACCGATCTCAAGTGATAAATGCCAGGTGACCCCTCAGACTCAAGATTATGTTACATTATTTGCATATTCCCTTCCCTAAATATAAATTCTCAGGTATGATTCTGTTCCTGCTTCTGCTGTAAGTATTATTTTTGTTTATGAAAATTCTTTTTATCCCTCTCCCTTTTTTTGTTGTCAGGCCCGGATTGACTAGGTGCTGGGCCCGGTTAAAATTTTTTGCCGGGTCCTCAAACTTGTGACCTATCTAGATCGGATTTTTTTAGGCCAGAAAATCTCAGGATGGCAATTTTTCAAAACAAATATAAAGCCGTTTTCAAGAAAAAATTTATACATTCATACACGCATAAATAAATAAATATACAATTATTTCTCGTTTATAAAATACAAAAAATGTTTATTGAATATCAATTTACATCAGAGAAAATGAATACATGAATTTACATATTTCTAAGTTTTTATTCTGTAAATTCTTCTAAAACTGTCTGAAAATCTAATTTTCTTGCGTCTTCACTTTCAATCGGCATAATTGCTGAACTATTTAATCTATTACTGATTCATTGTTGATATCAGATAGCTTTTATAAGTTTTAGCCTGGAAAACGATCTCTGTCCAGTATCAACGCTTACAGGAATTGTTAAGAATATTATATAAATTTCGAAAAAAAATTGTGTTCATTTTGGTGACAGTTCGGGGACCTTTCAAAAGCAGGGCCCGGTTGAGCCCAATCACCCTTTATCTGGCTCTGGCTGTTGTTCACTAATTTTTTGGTAGTGTGCTTTGATTTTTGACGGCCAATAAAACCAGGGGTGTTTTGGATAATATGGTAATTCTCGGTAAATTCCAAAGCCTAGCAGCGCCTCGGCATGTAACAAGCATGTAAATGCTTGTAAAGACTTACAATCTTGTTAAAACATTTGGTGGCTGTTGGCAGGGGCGTCCTGAGGCTCATTTTATTGGAGGGCGATTTTCGTAAATTTTACCGAATTGCTACCTGATTTATGCCGAATTTTCTGCAGAAATCAAGAATTTTGCTAAATTTCGGCCGATTTTGCAAAATTTCACCAAATTGCTACCTGATTTGTGGCAAATTTTCTGCAGAAATCAAGAATTTTGCTAAATTTCGGCCGATTTTGAAAAATTTCTGCCAAAATTTTCGCCTTCGGCGAAAATTTTACCGGTTTCCAAAAAAGTTGGGGGGGGGGCCCGTGTTTTACCTTGTGATTTTTGTCCTTATGTAATTTTGTTATGCCTTTAGTTTGGAAAATAAAAACCTTGAATCTCAATTTTTTTTAGCTTTCGTTGCTGAATTAGTTTTCGAAACTAATCGATCAGACTAAACTTTGCAGTGTAAGTAAAATGAATTAGCTTTAAGTTTCGTTGATGAATCGGTTTTCTTGTAATATAACCAAATAGATTAAACTATATTATCAAAGCTAAATTGATTGGGTTTTGAGAAACAAAATTGAATGATACATAGGCAAAGATCAAAGATATTTATTAATGGAATCGAAGGGACTGAAAGAAAATGAGTAACAAAACACAGTGAACAGTTGTATAAAATACACAACAACAGTAAACAGTTTTTAGTAAAAAAAAAAAAAAAAAAAAAAAAAAAAAAAACTTCCACAGTATGTGTTTCTTCAGAATGTAGCAAATTAAAATGGTTGTAGAGACGATGTTAGAAATCCACCTAGAAGTAGAATGAA
Organism: Artemia sp. Qi Xiang Cuo; assembly: GCF_049724085.1. NCBI lineage: Eukaryota > Metazoa > Arthropoda > Branchiopoda > Anostraca > Artemiidae > Artemia > Artemia sp. Qi Xiang Cuo. Next base: position 59,593,540 of record NC_142811.1, read on the forward strand.
ATTTATTACCGTTGTAATATATACCCCCATTAACTGAATGGTCGATTCGACGCCATATCTAGCAGAAATAGCTCTGGAGGATCTTTATCCATATCTAATATACACCTTTTTTGGGTATATTACCCGTTTTTACCGCTAATATACCCGTTTTTTACTAATCGATCTTCTAAGATTTTAGAGCTTTGGAGAGTAAACGATTTGTTTCTAACAAAATCTAAACACAGTTCTTACTTCCAAGGCCGTTTTTTTTTCAGAAAATACTCCTAGATTGTTTTTCTTTTCAGAAACTTATGCCTCTTTGTGCTTGGATCAGTATTTTAAGGAATTAAATGAGAATATAATCAAAGTCATGTGTTGAGTGTCAGAAAAAAAAAAAAATTAAATGTAAGCACTTCTGAATGAAATCAGCGAGTTCTAACATCCTAGCGCTTTGTTCAAGCAAAAAACGAAAATCTGAGCAGAATTATGTAAGATCAGAGAAATACCATTTTAGCAAATTGATATGCCAAACCGAGGGTCCATTACTCACAATTTAGAATACTATTAATAGGCTAATAATAAGCGTGTAGTACCTAGCAGTATTTTTTGCAAATAATACAGCACCGTATGTCCAATGTTTCAGATATATATATATATACATATATATATATATATATATATATATATATATATATATATATATATATATATATATATATATATATATATATATATTTCATGATTCTCATAAAGTGATCCCAGAAAAAAAGGAGAGATTAGGATCAGAAAAAAAAAATTGATTAGATAGAGGTAGTAGGTTTTACAGTGAGAGAAGGAGGTCATACCCAAACTCTTGTTTGTGGTGATTTTTGTCCGTTTTTAGCTTGATTTGCATATTCAATTTAAGTTTCACTCGTTTTAAGATTTATTTATTAATTTACATTCATATCGATTGTATGTTTGTTTGCATTGATTGTTTATTTAATTTCTGTTCGTTTTAAGTTTCATTTGTACTTCAATAGGAAAATATTTTTTTCGTCTTAAGCTTGATTTTCATATTCAATCTAAGCATTACTCGCTTTAAGATCTATTTATTCATTTATATTATTATTTGTTGTATGTTTTTGCTATGATTGTTTATTTAATTTCTGTTCGTTTTGGTTTCATTTATTCTTTAATAGTAATTTCTTGTCATTTTGAGTTTGAATTTTAAAAGGTATTTGTATCTGCTGATTTTAAGTTTAAAATGGCCTTTACTTTTCTTTGAAAAACTTATTTTTCGAAAAGTTTTTTTTTTAATTAATTTTTGATTGCGAAAAATTTTAAGTTTTTAAAAATTCCTTAGTTCAAATTGAAACTTTAAAAAAATCAAATATTTATCAAAGTATCAAAACTGATATCAAAGTAACAATATCAAAGTGAAAAAATGGGTTTTTGTTAACCTCGAAGTTTTTTTTATCTGATGTTTGAATTATTTTTAACAAAATTGCTATCTCAAAATTTTTATCGGATGGGTGTGGGGAAAAAGGGCGTGGGGGGACTAGATTAAGCTTCGGTCCATTTTGACTCTTTAATAGTGAACTAGAACTTTCTATTTTCAATCAAATGAGCCCTCTCTGAAGTTTATACGTGTATCCCTTCTATAAGAACCATATATATCTCCAGAGTGCCTGTCCCTGGGCCCTGGGGGGTTGTGTCGACCCTGGAGTTTTAATATCTGAAACATTTTTTAATAGGGTTGAACTATTTTTAACAAAATGGTCACCTGAAATTGTTATTGGATGGGTTTATCCATCCGATACACCCAAAGGCGTGGAGGGCGGGAGGGGCTAGTTGCCCTCCGTTCTTTTTTCACTCTAAGAAAATTAACTACAACTTTTAATTTCCATTCAAATGAACCCTCTCTGAAGTTTATACGAGCATACCTTCCATAAGAACCATATATGCCCCCAGAGCAATACGTACAACGCCTGCCCCGGCCCTGGTGGGGATGTGTCGACACAGGAGTTTTTCTTATCTAACCTTTGAACTATTTTTAACGAAATGACCATACGTAAAGGAGTTTTTGTTATATGATCTTTGAACTGTTTTTAACGAAATGGCTACCTCAAATTTTTTATCAGACGTACTTGGGGAAAAAAGTCTTGGGGGGGGGGGGCGGTTGCCCTCTGATCACTTTTGACTCTTAAAAAGGGGACTAGAACTCTCGATTTCCAATCGAATGAGCCCTCTTGGAAGTTTATACGACGACCCTTTCTATATGAAGTGCCTATGGGAAAAAAATAAATGGAGTGTGGGGGGAAGCTAGCTGCCCTTCAATGACTTTTGACTCTTAAAAAGTGAATTATAGCTTCCAGCTCCCAATCAAATGCTTCTTATATGAAGTTCACATGGAAACCCCTTTCAAAAGAACGATACTTGCCCCAAGTGATTACTTACAATGTCTACCCCCGGGCCCTAGGGGGCTGTGTCGACACCGAAGTTTTTGTTATCAGAACTTTGAACTATTTTTAACAAAATGTCTATCTCAAAATTTTTATCCAATGTATTAGGGCGTGGAGGAGGGGGGGGGCTAGTTGCCCTCCGATCTCTTTTGACTCTTAAAAAGTAAACAAGACCTTTCAATTTCCAAGTTTATACGAGCATCCCTTCCATAAGAACTATATATGCCCCTAGAGCATTACTCACAACGCCTGCCTCCGGGCCCTGGTGGGTTCCGTTGACACAGGAATTTTTCTTATCTGACCTTTGAACTATTTTTAATGAAATGGCTATTATAAAATATTTATTGGATGGACTTGGGGAAAAAAGGGTGTGGGGGGGGGGATAGCTGCCCTTCCATATCTTTTGACTCTTAAAAATTGAACTAGAACTTTCAATTTCCAATCCAATGAGCCCCCTCTGAAGTTTATTCGAGCATCCCTTTCATAAGAACGATATGCGCCCCCAGGATAACACTTGCAACGTCTGTCCCCCGGGCTCTGGGGGGAAGATAATTTCTTAAACCACATTGGCCTGACATCACATAAAGAAAGAAAAACGAGCGAAAATGGGGTTTTTATAGGCCAAATGACGATACTGAAAAAACAAAGCGAATATTTCGAGAGTACAAACGCCTCTCTTCTTCAGCGCGAAACGAAACGATGTATCAATAAAAGCCAAAAATTAAAAGAATTAAAACCAACTACCTAACAACCAAATATTCGCTTTGTTTTTTCAGTATCGTCATTTGGCCTATAAAAACCCCATTTTTGCTCGTTTTTCTTTCTTTATGCTCTGGGGGGAGTTTTTGTTATCTATTTTTTGAACAATTTCCAAAACACTGGCTATCTCAAAATTTGTAACGGACGGGTTTGGGAAAAAAGAGCGTGGGGGGGGCTAGTTTAACTCTCTTGAATCTTAAAAAGTAAACTAGAACATTTAATTTCCAATCAAAGGAGCCATCTATGGAGTTTATACGAACATCCCTTTCATAAGAACCATACATGCCCCTAGGGCATAACTTAGAACGCCTTCCCTTGTGCCCTGGGGGGTTCTAATGACACCGGATTTTTTCTTATCCGACCTTTGAACTATTTTTAACAAAATGTCTATCTCCAAATTTTCATCAGATGGGTTTTGAACAAGACGGCATGGGGGGGCGGACTAGCTGCCCTCGGATCTGTTTTGACTATTAAAAAGTGAGCTCGAACTTTCAATTTTGAATCAAATGAGCCCTCTCTGAAGTTTATACGAGCATCTCTTTCATACGAACAATATGTGCCCCAGGGCATAATTTACACCCCCGGGCCCTGGGGGGTTGTGACGACACCTGAGTTTTTGTTATCTGACTTTTCAGCAATTTTTAACTTAATGGCTATCTCAAAATTTTTATTGAATGCATTCGGAGAAAAAGGGGCATGGGGGGGGCTAGTTGCCCTCCAATCTCTTTTGAATCCCCATGGCATAACTTACAACACCTGCCCTCGGGCCCTGGGGGGCTGTTTTGACCCCTAAGTTTTCGTTACATGGTCTTTGAACTATTTAAAAAAAGTTATCTCAAAGTTCTTATCGGATGGGTTTGAAGAAAAAAGGGTGTGGAGAGGGGAGGGGCTAGGTGCCCTCCAATCTCTTTTGACTCTTAAAAAGTGAACTAGAACTTTAAAAGGATTAAATTTGATATTGTTTTGAACTTTGCCATTGCGGAATTTGATGCAAGTGTAGACTTCTACGTGCGGATTATAGCATTCATTATGGCTGTCACTCAAGCAAAATTTGATTAAGGAATGAAACTGCTTCAGGCGTTGCTGGATAAAATATAAGCAGAGCAGAAAAGTTTTTCTGTCTCAATAATTTCCCTTCAAGATGAAGTTAGGCAAATATCAGCTGAAAATGCAAATCTACGAGAGGAATCTAAAAAGCTTCGAAATGATCTAGAGCAAGAAAAATTGCGGAATAACGATTTGGAGAGTAAGCTTCTGGACATCGAAGTGAGAGAAAGAAAGTTGAATTGGATTGTTCATGGTCTGCCTGCTGAAAAGCATAATCAATCAGTGACTAGCAACGTAAAGTCTCTTCTTTCTGACAAATTGTAAGTTACCGAGGACATTTCTCTTACCAAGTGTTATCGCCTTACGAGAAATAGCAGTTCAAACATCACTAGTAGGAAAACTAGTTTTCGACCGGCCCCTGTTTTTATATCACTAGACATAGATCATAGCATTGAGGTGATTCTCAGTGAGGTGAATAAGTTGAAGGGTGGTGGAATTCGCATTTGTACTGATCTCCCACCAAAGCTACATGTCCTGCAGAATAAGCTATTTTCTTTGGGAAAGGGCAATCGTGATTTGGGTTTGGTTCTTCTTACGCGTATTAAACAAAAAGGGAGTAAACTATGGCTCGAGTGTACAAAGTCTCCGTCTTCACAGTGGGATATGATTGACTAATTACGGTAATTAATAATGACATTCGTTTGGTGAGATTATTTTTATTACTTTATGTAATGTTTCTCTGTTCATAGGATCTATTATTTTTATTTCTTGTGAGGTTTTTTGTCCCTCTGTAGACTTATTATAAGTTTATTTTCTGTCTTTTTTGTGTGTTTCTATTATTTTTATTTCTTGTGATGTTTTTTGTCCCTCTGTAGCTTATTATAAGTTGAGTAGTTGAGTACAATAATTTTTTCTGTATCCGCATTTCATCTTACAATGAACAAGTTCCATTTCTTTCTCTTGTTTCTATTTATTTTCAAGCGGTTTCTTTTTCTTTCATCATTATTTTCGAGTTCACGCTTGTTCAGTTGTTTTTGCTACCTTAACACTCAGACGGTGTGCATTTTGCGAAAGTTTCTGCTGGTCCTGATCATAATTCTGATTTTTTACATTGGATGATAGTTGTATTGGGGATAGACTGAGAGACTTAGAGTCTAACTCTTTTGATTTTTCCATTTTCCAGAGCCATGATAAATTTTTTGGAAATGAGATTAATGATGGTGGGCGAATGAATTTTCCAAAATGTAAATATGAATTACCTTCCGAAGTTTCTGATCTTCCCAGTATCGGTGTTGTGAGAACAGGATTTTTAAATTGTAGAGTTTTTTTTAGTTCACAGGATGATCTTGTCGATGTAGTTCATAAGCTATCTTGTCATCTCGTTGGATACTGTAAGACTTTTCTTATAGACCCGGCTCCTCATGTTACTTTTCCTGGATATCAATTTACTTTCAAAAACCGACTGACAAGGCGCTAAGGTGGTTTGGCAGTATTAGTTAAAGAAAGTGTCTCTTTTCAACACCTTTCACATCTATAAGCTTTTCATGAGGAAATACCTTTTGAAGCAATGGTGACTGAAATTAGTCTTGGAAAAAAAGATATAGTTTTTGCGTAGTATACCGACCTCCTTTTTCTTCAGTCAAGTCTTTCCTCTCTAAACTCTATGATTTTTTGCATCAACCTCATTTTCAAAACAAAGATGTTATCCTTTCCGGAAATTTCAACATTGACCTTCCAGAAGCTTCAAATGAAGCTTCTGTTGGTTTATTGTCTTCTTACTTTTCTGCATATCTGCTTCCTACTTGCCTAATACCTACAAGAATTTCACCTAGTTCTGCTTCTCTCATTGATGATATTTTTACATCCTTACCAATTAAAGCAAATTTTTGTGTTTTAAGTGATATATCGAATCATTTCCTGCTGGTTTCGGATTTAGCTTTTACTTATAAAATACCGCAGGTAAGTAAGGAACGTCAAGTACGGTTAATAAATAAAATAACATTAAAGCGCCTAAATGAAAGCCTTGATCTGTTGGATAGGCAGGATGTAATATCCACGGAGGATACAAATATGGCAACTGTTACTTTCCTAAGAAATTTCAATTGCTGCCTTGATTCTAGTTGCCCATTTGTTACGAAGAAAATTTGCAGAGAAAAATTTCCTATAAGGCTGTGGATAACGTCTGGAATTTTGATATCAGTTAAGAAAAAAAACCAGTTATTTAAAAAGCAGTTAAAGAATCCAACTGATTATAATATTAAAGATTTTGAAATTTTCAAAAATAAATTAACTGCACTGATACGATTGTCAAAACATAGGTATTATAATTATAGAGTCTTTCGAAGAAGCTCAAAATTCTGCTTACAAAACGTGGTCTTTAATTAATTCTATTATAAAAAAACAAAGGAATTCTAAGTTTCCTGAAGTTATTAGTTTAGAAGATGGTTCGACTACTAACAAATTCGGGAAAGTGACTGATATGAATACTTATTTTGCTAGTTTAGGAGAGAAAATTGTTTCGTTACTAATGAACCAGTTTGATTCACGTAGTAATAAACATTTTTCTTCATACCTTCCATCTCCTCAAGGTAATTCAGTTTTTCTTGGGCCTATTTCTCGGTCTGAAATAACAAAAATAGTGTGTGATCTAAATCCAGGTAATTCAGCGGGAATTGACAGGTCTAGTTCTATAATTGTTAAAGAAATATTGTCTGCAGTAATTTTACCATTACATCATATAATTGATCTTTCATTTAAAACTGGAGTTTCCCCGTCTGCTTTTAAAGAAGCGAGGAAAATTCCGCTTCACAAAGGTGACTCTCCTGAAAATCCATCCAATTGCTGCCCTATTTCTATTTTGTCAGCATTTCCTAAAATATTTAAGAAGGTAATTTATAAGAGGCTCTATGACTTTCTTAAATCGTTTATTTTTTTCACAAATTGCCTGTTTGGTTTTAGGTCTGGATACATTACTGAACACACTATCATTGCTCTCATCCAAAATATTCATGAATGCTTAGATAGAGGTGAAATTCCAGCAAAAATATATTTAGATTTATAAAAAATATTTGTTACAATATCCCATTGTATTCTTTTTCGTAAATTGGATAATTGTGGTGTGCGCGGACCGGCGTTGGATCTAGTTAAATCTTATCTTGATAAGAGAAAGCAACGAATAGATGGAGGTAATTTTCTCTCTTCGCCTGTTCCTCAGTCCTCGACGGTTGGGGTGCCTCAGGGCTCTGTCCTAGGTCCTCTGCTTTTTCTAGTTTACATAAATGATTTTCACCGCGCTTTGGCAATCCCATGTCTCAGCACACATTTTGCTGATGATACGGCAGTTTCAATTTCTGAGAGGAATGACGAGGAGTTGGAGGCAAAACTTGATACTACATTTTCTAATGTTCTCGAATGGTGTTCTGCAAATTTTATTGCTTTGAATTTATCAAAAACTAATTTCATAATTTACGGCAGGAAGTCAAATATATGCCCTCGTATTACCCGAGTTAGTTCTTCAAAGTATCTATTATCAATATCTCGGGTGAAAGTGATAAAGTACCTTGGACTTGATGAAAGCTTATCTTTTAAAACACACATTCAAAATATACGCTTAAAGATTTCAAGGTATGTTGGTTTAATGCGGAGGTTGAAGCATTATTTGCCCTACTCTGCTTTACGAAGCATTTATTTTGCTCTGATTCAGTCTAATATTAGTTGTTGTTCTCTAGTATATTTATCTACATTTAAAGGTCATATTAAACCAAAGTAGATTTTACAAAATAAAGCAATAGGAATCCTCAAGCTTTTGATTCCATCGCCTATTACACTTTCAAATAAGTCTTCTATAGTATTTTTATATGCTTATCTGGATATACTTCCAGTTTCTGAACAATTTACTTTTGGAGCAATTATTTTCAAATTTAATTATGACATTAAGAAATTACCGCCATATTACCTACCTCAATCAAAATTTGTTCTCCCAATCACAAGATTTACATCGTTATAACACGCGACAAAAAAAAAAGTATCTACATTGACAAGTATAGTACTGAGAGATCTAAATTCGCCCCGTTCGTGTCAATAGGCTGGTGCTGGGATGCTCACAAGGCTTTTATTGATAAATTTTCTTCTATCCATTTAATAAAAAGGAATCTTAAATTTCATTTAGTTCAGGATTGCTTTTAATTAAGCGTATTTTTAATATGACTAAGTTATTTGTTTGGATTGTTGTTCTAGGTGAATGTGGGCCTCTCGGCTATCTTTTAGTATTAATTTATATTTAATAATATTGTTTTTTTTATATTTATATTTGGATCCTGGGCTAGCTGCTACTTTCATATTATTGTTGCATTATTTTATCTTTGCCGTCGTAATTATCTTTGTATTGTAGCATAATTTGTTATTGTATCTTTGTCTAGGCCTAGTTTTTCGAGCTTGTCTTCCCATGGGCCTATGTCAATTATATACATTTATATGTTAATAATAAAATGATTGAAATTGAACTTGAACCAGAATTTTTGTTATATGATCTTTGAACTATTTTTAACAAAATAGCTATATTAAAATTTTTATTGGATGCATTTGGGAAAAAAGGGTTTGGAGGGGAGAGGAGTGGAAGCTGGTTACCCTCCAATATCTTTTGACGCTTAAAAAGTGAACTAGAACTTTCAATTTCCAATCACAAGAGCCCTCCCTGAAGTTAAATGAGCATTCCTTCCATAAGAACCATATATGCCCCCAGGGCATAAATTATAACCCTTGCCCCTGAAGACTGTGGGGAGAGTGCCCTGCTCAAACATATAATTTCCAGAACTTTTTAAATTTCCAATCGAATGAGCCCTTTCTGAAGTTTCTACGACAACGTTGTCTATACAAAACCTTATATGCCCCCAGGACATAACTTCAAACCCTTGCCCTGAGGTTTGTGGGGGAGTGCCCTCCTCAAAAACATATTTTCTATTTGGAAATCAATTATGCTGTACAAAATGGCTATCAAAATTTTGACTGGATGTGTTTGGGGGAATGATGGGCGTCGGGGGGGGGGGTAGTTGCCCTCCAATCACTTTTGACTATTTGAATTTCCAATCAAATGAGCCTTTTTGAAGCTTCTACCACAACACCTTCTATAAAAAACTTATATGCCCCCAGGACGTAACTTAAAACCCTTGCCCTGAGGGTTGTGGGGGAGTATCCTCCTCAAAAACATATTTTCTATCTAGAAATCAACTACGCTGAACAAAATGTCTATCTCAAAATTTTGATTGGATGTGTTTGGGGGAAAGATTGGCGTCGGGGGGGGGGGGGGGGGTTAGTTGCCCTCCAATCACTTTCAACTATTAAAAAGGGGCACTAGCCCTTTGAATTTCCAATCGAATGAGCCTTTTTTGAAGTTTCCATGACAACGCCTTCTATAAAATTCTTATATGCCCCCAGGGCATAACTTAAAACCCTTGCCCTGAGGGTTGTGGGGGAGTTTCCTCCTCAAAAATATATTTTTTATCTGTAAATCAACAACGCTGGACAAAATGGCTGTCTCAAAATTTTGATCGGATGTGTTTGGGGGAATGATGGGCGTGGGAAGTGGGGCTAGTTGCCCTCCAATCACTTTCGACTATTAAAAGGGGTACTAGAACTCTCGATTTCCAATCGAATGAGTCCCCTTTGAAGTTTCTACGACGACTTATTCCATATGAAGTGCCTCTGGGAAAAAAATAATAATAAAACATTGGAGCCGTATGGCCTGTACTATAGGCAACGCTATAACGTTGCCTCTGATAGTTGGTGGTAACAAACTGCAAGTAAGGAGCTACGTGGGTCAATCGTAACCGAAATTCTAAAAAAAGAATTTCGAATTTAGTAGATATATAAAAAAAATTGGCTTATTCTGCTGATTCCAAATATATAAGATTCCTTCATTTTAGTGTTAATAATCAAAGGTTACGAGCCTGAGAAAAATTTGCCTGATCTGCGAAAAAGAGGGTAAACAAACCCTTAAAGCCAAGAAATCTTAACGAAAATCACACCTTCAGATTCAGTGTATCCGAGAACTCTATTGTACAAGTTTCAAGCTCCTATTTGCAAAACCGTGGAATTTCGTATTTTTTGCCAGAAGAAAGATCCCAGATGCGTGTTTTTTTTTCCAGGGTTGATTGCATCGAACCCATAGTCCTATAATATCGGGAAAGGCCTCATTCGAACGCAAAATAAAAGTTCTCGTGACCTTTTTAAGTAGCCAAAAATATTGGAGGACAACTTACCCCCCTCCCACCACCTTTTTCCTCAAAGTCGTCCGATCAAAATGTGAGATTGCCATTTTGTTTAGCATAGTTGAAAAACCCAGTAACTATGCCTTTGGGGTTAACATCTCCCCCCCCCCCCTACAGCCCCAAAAGACAGGTCTATAAGTCAGGAAATTTGCCCATTGTTTACTTATAGTATTTGTTACTGGTAAGTATAGAGACATTTTTTTAGGGGGGGGGGGGTGAATTTTCTGCGGGTGTGCTTTCCACTGGGATAATTTTTCATTCCCGGGATAAATTTCTCGGGAAGTTTCCGGGGGGTAAACTTTTCAGGGAGTATTTTGCACTGGGGGAATGCCAGAATTCCTATACGAAATTCTTTTTATGTCTTAAATTCTCTTTGCTGACTCAGTTTTAGATGTGAAGATGTTAATGGTAATTGTACGTGCTAAATTTTCACTAGGATTGAATTGTCTAGAGGATCTTTGCTTGGAGGGGGAGCCGGTTTTATCTAAAAGACGATCAGAACTTAAGTAAAAAAAAAGAATGTCTTTTCAACTGAAAGTAAGGGGCAACATTAAAACTTAAAACGGACAGAAATTACTATGTACACGAGGGGAGGCAAGGGAGGGTTGCCCTCTTCTTAATACCTCGCCCCTTACGCTAAAGTTTGACTTTTTGTCCCAATTCTTTAAGAACAACTCCTGAAACACAAGGGTCTTTTTATTAGAAAAATAAGAAGCTTTTTCTTAAAGCACTGAAAATCTTTAGCGTGTAGAGCAAGGTATTAAGAAGGGGGCAATCCCCCTGATATAGGTAATGATTTCTGTTCTTTTACAGCTCTAGTGTTGCTGCTTACTTTCAGTTTGAAAAACATGTTCTTTTTATTTAATTATCCATAACAAACCTCCTAATGTTAAATAGAAGTACTTTAATGTATTTAAGTCTTTTAAACCTAGAGTTGAATTATATGAATTTATAGACCATCATGGGAAAAAACGGAAGTTTTGAGATTTTTAGCATAAAAATTCTCTATCTAGGTACGTGATTAAATTCCTTTTATACATTTTGTTTATACTTACTTTATTTTATTTCACTTTCAATTATTATTAATTAAGTTTCGTTTCATTTTAATTGTGTTTTTGTTAATGCTTTACTTTCCTCAATTTCATTTACGAATGTTTAAATAAATTCTGTAAACCAAATTATAAAAAAAAATTTATAATCACTAAATTTAAATTGATTTTTTTTTTTTTTTTTTTTTTTTTTTAATTTAAGAACGTCAACTTGTTTGAAATTTATCCACGAGACTTATCCTTTGATCAAATTAACTTATTAATAAAATTGAAGTTGTTAGGAATGACAGAATTGAAGATGAAAGCTTCCAGAGATTTTGTGTGATTACCAGTTAATAGAGAAGAAGTAAAACACTGATATACTTACGGCCTTTGCATTCTGGTCGGCCTGCCAAATCGGCGTATGTGCATACGCCTGTTCTAGGGTCAAAAACCAAACCTCCACTACAGATGGCTTCTGTTGGCTTATTGTTGGTACAAATGTAATATCGGTCACACACTGACTTATCTGGGTGGGGGTGGATACCGTTCAATCGGGGACAAAATGGACTAGTCCCTTTTGGTTTTTCTAGGCAAGTTAAAAATTTACATTAATAATCGATAACATCTGACATAACAATATAAATAACGGACTCGATAAAACAGAGATTATACCTTTATATATATATATATATGTATATATATATATATATATATATATATATATATATATATATATATATATATATATATATATATATATATATATATATATATATATATATATATATATATATATATATATATATATATATATATATATATATATATATATATATATATATATATATATATATATATATATATATATATATATATATATATATATATATATATATATATATATATATATATATATATATATATATATATATATATATATATACTGACAGTAATATAATAAATTATTTCATGTTTTGAAAGAAGAAATGCCCAGAAATAAAAAAAAAAACAGTACTTCCGGGGGGAAATACCCTAAGACTTCCGCTTTTGAACATGTGGGGGAGCGCTGACGAAATTAACCCCCCTCCCCCTAAAAAAGCAGGAGAAGAAATAAATCTGTGGATGTGCCTGGTAAACAACAGATGGAACAGCACACATGTGACTAAGCAAATAACCAGAGACTAGAAAGCAGTTCTAAGATTTCTTTCTAAGTTGCAGTCCTGAAATCCATATTCCAAAATAGCGGTTGTAAAGAATATAAACCTAGTTACAGCGGAGGCTCTAACGAATGAACCAAATTTACAGTCAGGAGATAAAACAAATTGATTAATGCGGAGCAGGCCTATACATAGGAGAACTTTGACTCAATGACCCAACTCGGATTCTCCCTAATTTTTTTTTAGTGTTTTTACGACTCTGCCATCTCCTCCATGTAAAGTGACCACCAGTGAATTCCTGGATGCGTGCTAGTGAGGGGAAGTCCCCTGCCTCTCACCAGGTATCCATGGCTAGCGGGACTTGATCGACAGAGCTGGTATTAGGAAGAAAACTCCTTTCTCTTGCCTCGGATTGCTCCTCAAGGTATCTTTTCTTGTGTCACGGTTGGCGCTTCATATATCCTTTTTGGGAGACGTTACTGGCTTCAGTCTATCCGATCTCGGCACTGTGGTCCAATAAAACACCTTGGACAGGACGGCCAGTAGCTGGCTGGTGACTGAATCAGGGGTAGTGTGAGTGTACCCCTACTTGTGTCAATTGCTCTGGATGGCACCACGAGAAGGTTGGTACCACTACCCTAACGGGGGACTTAATTTTGCAAAATACAGGAATACCTTATGTTACTACTACGACTAACAACTCAACGCAGTACCAAGCAGCCTGAGGCCAACACATTCACGCACGCTCCTTCTCCACCCCAGCCTATTCAAAACCTCCCTCTTTACACCCTCCCAGGAAGTCTCCATTTCTCTTAAATCTTTGCTTACGATATCCTCTCACTCCAACCGAGAACAGACTGCTTTTCGTTTAGCCCTTGACGGTTGGCCGAGGACAACCCTCGGCCAACCTTCTCCCTTCATTCGCAGAATGCGCCCTAGCCATCTCGACCTTTCTCTCGTGAAAGTCCTAGAAAGCGTAATTGAAACACACTTCATACAGGCTAATGTTTGACATAAAGTCAGCAATCGGCTACCCAAATCTATGTGTTGGCAATTTCTCTGGAAAACATTTAGCAAATATTCCTGCGTTTCTCGGAGCACGCGCATGCCTCAGTTCGATACTTGACCACTGTCATCACTGTAGCTTCCAATACTCTTATCTTGGTTTGCAGACTTATCTTTCTTTCCCACCGTATTGACTTATAATAATACTACCAAGTTATGTGAAGCTGTCCACTTGATCGATCTTTTTGCTACCCAATGTCACCTTTTCATCTTCAGTTATTCCTAGCCATAGTGACCTAGTCTCTAAAAGTTCGTTCATTTTGCTCACACACTTTCATCTAGGATGCTTAAATCGTCAGCATAATCTAAGTACAGGAAATGTTTTACTTCTCCATTTGATCCCGTGTTCTCCCATTGTATTTGCTGTGCTCCTTAAGACAAATTCCATCAAAATGATCCGTATAAATTGAAATAGAACACAACCCTGCTTAACTCCTGATCTAATATGAAACCAGCTACTAACCTGATTTCATACCTTAACCGCAGCAGTGTTATTCTCGTACATAGTAATAATCACTTTAATAAAACTGAGGACTGAAGGGGTTTACTTTTCCCAGTTCTCAATTTACTTTCAATAATTCGGCATTTCTCAATTATTAACCTAAGACTGAAAATCTACCTTCTAAAACCGCACTATTCTTCTCTTAAAACTTCAGCTACAGCATCTCTAAAAGCCAGTCTCTATTTGGCAGATTCTGCAAATCTGCCATCTTGAAGAAAACGTCGAAGGTTGCAGTATCGGCAAACTGCCAATACGGAGCCGGAAAAGAAGTCTCCATCGAAATAAAATTTGCAGATTGGCGGTACAGATTTGCAGAATCTGCCGAATGGAGACTGGCTTTAAGTCTAAAAAGTATCGTCATACTAAGTAATTTGCTACTTTTTTCATTCTTTTCATTATTATGTATACGATTTAAGTGCTAAATTGCTAGTTTCATCTTTAGAAAAAAAGCGGCACGCAAAGACAAAAAGACAATTATGATGAGCTCTTTTGTTTTTATAATGTTTTTGTGATGTTTTTGAAATATGTAATGATTTTTTTTTTCCATAACATTCAAGTGTAAACGTAAACATCAGTGCTTTTTTCTTCTTTCTTAGAGATAAATAACGGTCTATTGCTTAAATAAGAGGCAATAAAGGTAAAAAATTACCAATTGGGTGGAATATCAATAATTCCTATTTGGTCAAGGTGTACCATAAACAGACGTACAACCATCCTAATATTAGCTATTCAATAAAATACCTCGTGTTTAGCACCATTTCTTTTCAATTTTTCTTTGTAATTAGTGTTTATAGCATCAAGAACGAGAATGACCAGTAAGGCCAACAGTAATAACTACTAGGCTACATAGTCAAAAATGGTGTGAAGGGTTCCGGATTTAAATTGTGTTAATAGTGTAAAGTATTTGGGATAAATTCGAGAAGCCTTTTCCGGGCCTCATGTTAACAGAATTTGTTGTATATATTTCAACGAGAGCTCGGTCCAGGGGGGCACTTTTGGAACTAAGGCTGGTTGTAAGAAACGGTTCGTTCCCAGGCTGGTCTAACAGCCAATCGCTGGGAGGTTCCTAGAAAATATTGATTAACCTGTAAAAAGACAAGTATATATTTGTGTGTTAGCCCTTAGATAGGGACAGTCGAATTTATATATTACACGAGATAAGTGTGTTCTTCTAGCTATGGCGTTGATATAAATAAAGACTTTTTATACGAAATATCTTTGGCCTTGAATTATATAAAATATCTATGGACTTGAATATCTAGCTCTGCGAAATGGTAATAGTTTTTAAGCACCATTGGATGGACTCGCCCAACTATGTAACAACAAAAAATAGCTTACAACATGGTGTCAGAAGTGCTGTAATTGTTCGAGCCCAGTTCATCCACAGCAGAGCCAGACCGATGCCATTTCATCCAAACAGACGCCAAAAATAAACAAAACACTGGCCAGACATATTTTTATACAGGGTCGTCTCAACTTCTCAATTTTTCTCAATCACCGCAGTTTTATCAACCGAAGCCTACCAACTTACGCACATCTCCTGTCGTGAAACATCCAGTCGTCAAAGAAGAAACCTTGGAGGGGTCTGCATCCAGTGAAAAACA
The DNA here is from genome assembly GCF_049724085.1 of Artemia sp. Qi Xiang Cuo. Taxonomy (NCBI): domain Eukaryota; kingdom Metazoa; phylum Arthropoda; class Branchiopoda; order Anostraca; family Artemiidae; genus Artemia; species Artemia sp. Qi Xiang Cuo. The sequence goes on from NC_142811.1 coordinate 59,609,394, forward strand.
TAAAGAGTAACTGTAAGCCTTAAAATTTTGTGCGCATAGGAAAAAGTTAGGAGTGCTTAGGCTAGCTATTTTCTTCTTATATCGATTTTTATTTTATATTTTATCATGAACATTCAAGAATTAAACCCTGAAAATGCTAATTTTGATGAAATAAAAGCGAAAGCGTTCCTTGCACAGCAAGAAATACGAAACAGAGAAATACCCCATGCCCCTGCCTTTGATTCAAGTAGTGATGATTATGACGTAGATTTAGTCAACAAGTTTTCTTTCTGACATAAGTCTCTGGGAAGCAGAGGCAATGGCCCATTATTTACAAATTTCATCTAACCCCCAAAGTCAAAATTCACAGCAACCACATCCAACAAATAATCCACCGTCAAGTGATTACCCTTCAATCAGAGCAACAACAGATTTAGCTTCCTTAATAACACCATTAAAAGAAGTCTCACAAATAAATGAATTTATTAGCCAACTAAAAAGAATTCAGGATACCTTAACTTGGTCGGAAAAGCAAATTGTTGCCACAGCAGGGATGTTAATGAAAGGTGAATTTTCTATTTTTTTATGATTTAAATAAGGTGAATTTAACACTTAATACATTGCGGAAAAATCTGTTGGAGACATTTGCTCCTCAACGTAGCCCCGGGAAAATCTTACAAGATCTTGTGGGATGTAAACAATTTCGGGATGAAACAGTATATCAATTCTTAAAACGAGTTGAAAGAGCCGCTATGTCTTACGCGAATTCAATGGGCCATTAGTAGAGATGCTCGTCTGGATTTGCTTGCGCCCCTGTACCAGACAGGTTTTCTGGTAGGTATAATCTGGTTTGGTAGGTACAATCTGGTTAGGTGGGTATAATCTGGTTTGGTTCAAGTTTTTCTGACACAATTAACTGAATTTCTATTTCATGATATACAAGTTTTTTTTTAGGTTAAATCCGTGTCAGAAAAACCGGTGTGTCTTTTTAAGTTGCCAATATATTCAATTATTTTTTGTATATATTCAGGTTTCAAATTAGTATTTTCATCAGTTTGAATAGTTCATTCAACCTATCAGTACTGGTATTTTTGCGATCATTTACATAGATATGGAAAATTCTAAGCAATTTCTGGTGAGTAAAATTTTCTCATTATTATAATAAAAAGAAATTGTCTCGTCGTTAAGTTAAGGAAGAATTACCTTCCCTATGTTTTTTTTTTCACTGTGTGGTTACCGCTTTTAAAAAAAGCTTCCTTCTTTTAAATATGAAACGATCCATGTATTTTAATTTTATTATATATTAAAAAAAGAGAGGCATGTTCACTTTGATTTTTGACTCGTTGTATATGAAAAATAAAAATATAATTTGCATATTAGTTTCGGCAGGTATGAAAGGTTGCCTCACTCCTCAATATCTTGCTCTTTACACTAAAGTTCAAGGGGGGGGCAAGATGGAACAAAGCCACATTTTGTGTGTTTTTATCTTTATTTGGTGGGTATTCAAAAGCGCGGATTTCTGTTAAATAAATGATTCTTGTATGTGCGATTAAAGAGTTTCCTTTTATGGTCAAATTAAACGAGACGTATTTGATGAAAGCAAAAAGGGGATTTAACAGATGATTAAGTAGCTTTTATAAAAAATTTAAGACAGGGAAGGGGTCAATGTATCAATTCTAGCACGTTCATTGTGAGGTAAAAAAAAAAAGTATTTCTTCATTAAGGAATTTATGTATTAAGTTGGAACTTTCAGCGAGTGCTTAAAAGGGAAGGTTGAGTTGCACGAGGGTTCAGTAAAAGGGGATATAGTTACATGGGGGTCGAGGGCAATTTATCTGTAAAAGAGGGCTTATTATTTCATTACTAAATTTTTCTTCTTTTTTTTAAGGATGTTGAGCTGGATTCTTGCCCTCCCTCCGAAAAGAGACCAAGACGATCAGTCATCAGATTTGCTATTCCAATGCACTGCTAAAGCTAACTCTAATTGGAAAAAAGGGGCATAAAGCTTTTTTGTTTTGGATAAGAATTGCACAATGAATGTATCGTTTGACGTGGGCATTTTTTATGAGCTAATCAGAGGTTGTTCAATATACGATAACTTGATTTGTGGTTGGGATTTGAATAAAAGAAATGGTTATGTTATTTGCCTGCGTGTATAGGAATTCCCATGTCATTTGCTTGCGTGTATAGGAATCCCCTTGTTATTTGATTGCATGTATAGGAATTCAAATGTCATTTGCTTACATGTATAGGTATTCCCTTGTTATTTGCTTCCGTGTATAGGAATTCCAATGTTATTTGCTTGCGTGTATAGGAATTCCCATGTTATTTGCTTGCATGTATAGGAATTCCCCTGTTATTTGCGTGCTTGTATATTTTGTCCCTTGATATTTGCTTTCTTGAATAGGAATTCCCATGTTATTTGCTTGCATGTATAGGAATTCCCATGTTATTTGCTTGCGTGTATAGGAATTCCCATGTTATTTGCTTGCATGTATAGGAATTTCCTTGTTATTTGCTTGCATGTATAGGAATTCCCATGTTATTTGCTTGCGTGTATAGTAATTCCCTTTTTATTTGCTTGCTTGTATTGGTATTACCATTTTTTTTTCTTGCGTGTATAGGAATTCCCATGTTATTTGCTTGCATGTATAGGAATTCCCTTGTTATTTGCTTGCGTGTATAGGAATTCCCATGTTATTTGCTTGCTTGTATAGGAATTCCCATGTTATTTGCTTGAATGTATAGGAATTTCCAAGGTAATTTGATTGCGTGTATAGGAATTCCACGTTTATTTTCTTTCTTGAATAGGAATTCCCATGTTATTTTCTTGCATGTATAGGAATTCCCATGCTATTTGCTTGCGTGTATAGGAATTCCCATGCTATTTTAAGGGCTTATGTCCCCTCCCATGCTATTATAAGAGTTTGTGTCCTCTTCCTATGCTATTCCAGGAGCTTCCTATGCTATTTTAAGGGCTTTTCCGTGTGGTTTTTCTTTACTTGATACCCATTAAAAACAAAATTTTTGTGTTAAATAAGTAGTTCTTATATCTTTTAAAAGAGCTTTACGGGGTTTGAGAGACTCGATTGCCTGATTCCGTGTGGTTTTTCTTTACTTGGTGCAGATTAAAAACACAATTTTTGTGTTAAATAAGTAGTTCTTGTATCTTTTAAAAGAGCTTTACGGGGTTTGAGACACTGTGTTGCCTGATTCCGTTTTGTTTTTCTTTACTTAGTGCTCATTAAAAACGAAATTTTTGTGTCAAATAAGTAGTTCTTGTATCTTTTAAAAGAGCTTTACGGGGTTTGAGAGACTCGGTTGTCTGATTCCGTGTGATTTTTCTTTACTTGGTCCCCATTAAAAACGAAATTTTTGTGTTAAATAAGTAGTTTTTGTATCTTTTAAAAGAGCTTTAAGGAATTTGACAGACTCAGTTGCCTGATTCCGTGTGTTTTTCCTCTACTTGTTTCTCATTAAAAACTAATATTTCGAGTTAAATAATCTGTTTTTGGATAATTTAATAGATCTTTTATAGGTTTTATGGACTCAGTTGCTTTATTACCTATGGTTTTTCTCTGCTTAGTGCTCATTAAAAACTAAGTTTTTATGTTAAATAAGTAGTTCTTGTATCTGTTAAAAGAGCTTTAAGGGGTATGAGAGACTCGGTTGCCTGATTCCATGTGCTTTTTCTTTACTTGGTGCACATTAAAAACTAAATTTTAGACTGAAAAGTGTTTGATTGGCAGAAGGATGTATTAGCAAAGTTATAGTGGAGGGCGAGTTGCTGGCGAAAAACCCGTGTGGATGATTTGAAATAAATTTTTTTTAGCAAGAAATGACTGAAAAGTGTTTTGGGGGAGATGGGTTGATTGCCAGATGGATGTATTAGCGTAGTTATAGTGGAGGGCAAGTTGCTAGCGAAAACCCCGTGTGGTTGAGTTGAAATAAAAAATTTTAACAAGAAATGACTGAAGTGTTTTGGGGGAGATGGGTTGATTGGCAGAAGGATGTATTAACGAAGTTAAAGTGGAGGGCAAGTTGCTAACGAAAAATCTAAGCTAATAAGGGTTTTTTCCCGTAAACTCTAGTTTTTTGTAAGAAAATTATGGAAAATACAATTCGTTGGTTCATAGGTGAAACTTAAGTCCAGGTATGGATCGAAAAATAAACTATTTCTGTAGAATCTGAGCTAATAAGGGTTTTTGACCATAAACTGTAGTTTCCCTTAAGAAAATTATGGAAAATACAATTCTATCGTTCAAATGTGAAATTTAGGTCCATTCTCTGGTTCAAATGTGGAAAAAACCGTGTGGATGAGTTGAAATAAAAAATTTTTAACAAGAAATGACTGAAAAGTGTTTTGGGGGAGATGGGTTAATTGGCAGAAGGATGTATTAGCATAGTTATAGTGGAGGCCGAGTTTCTAGCGAAAAATCCGTGTTGACTAGTTTAAATAAAAAATTTTAACAAGGATTGGCTGAAAAACGTTTTCGGCGAGATGGATTGATTGGCAGACGGACGTATTGTCGAAATTATAGCGGATGGAAGTTTCTAGTGAAAAATCTAAGCTAGTAAGGGTTTTTGACCGTAAACTCTAGTTTTTTGTAAGAAAATTATGGAAAATACAATTTGTTGGTTCATAGGTGAAACTTAAGTCCAGGTATGGATCGAAAAATAAACTATTTCTGTAGAACCTGAGCTAATAAGGGTTTTTGACCGTAAACTCTAGTTTCATGTAAGAAAATTATTGAAAATATAATTCTCTCGTTAAAATGTGAATCTTAGGTCAATTCTCTGGTTCAAATGTGAAACTTAAGTCCAGTTTTGGCTACTCATAATAATGAGGACTTATGGTTCTAATTCAATATTTTTTTTTCATAAAAACAAATTTTTTTTTTTAAACTTCGAAATTATTCAACTTTTTTTTTTTTTGTACGTATCTTAAAATGACAAAACATGCTTATGGCTCTAACAATTGTACTCTGTGATTGGTCAGAGACACAAGGTGGCTTTTCCACTGGTATTCTATTTCCGGATATCGTCACTACCTAGTCAATTGCATGTATTAAATCAGTATTTTTTACGCAGTAGCACGATAGACACATAAGTCATATCTTTTAAAAAAGTGAAGATGGAGCATTTTAATAAAGTGTGTTCACATGTCAATGTTATTGTAGCATTGAATGCTGACAAGGAGAAGTATTTAAACTATGAAACAAGTAAAAATGGTAGCACTATTGGAAATTTATGTGTGAATTGTCATGACAGTAAGGAATTTAACTTCTTTTGATTACAAAAAAAATTCAACTATTCCTATGGTGGATATGCAAGAGTGAGATATCAAGAGATGATAGCACTCAAAGAAAATGACAACATAAAAATAATAGTTGATGAAGAGGGACATCTTCTTGCCAGTGCTTGTGGTAATATGCTACCTCTTGTTGCATCCCATCATCAACTTTCGGGTATTAGCATTCAACGGAAGATCAAAAGAAGACATGCATATTCTTCTACTAATATCATAAACCATATCTTGTCGACGTGCCGAAACTGTTACCTTTGTAAAAATAATGTTGTAATAGACAGTGAAATTGCCGGAAAAATAAAAAGGCCATTGGCAGAAAATATCACTAAGGAATATAAAGACGAATCAATGAAAAACAAAGTGCCAGCAAACGTCACTACCATTAATCAAACAATTAATGAACCAAATAATAGCAAAGATGAATATCAAGCGTTTAGAATGTCTATTAAAACATCGACGATGTAAGAAAAGGAATTTGCGTACATCTATTGTCAGACACATGGGATAACATTGTCAAAATCTAGGTATCAGAATGAAAAATTGTAGGTAAGTAAGCAAGCAAGTAAGTAAGTAAGTAAGTAAGTAAGTAAGTAAGTAAGTAAGTAACAAACTCTTTCTTGAATTCACCTAATAGATACACAATACAAAAATCATTTAGGAATTTATGAAAAATTGTAAACAAGTAACAAATTCTTTCATGAAGTCAACTCTTTGATAAACAATGCAGAAATTTCATTAAATAAAAAATGAAAAATTGCAAGTAAGTAGCAAATTATTTCTATAATTCATTTGTTGGACAAACAAAAAGACATTTAATTCAAGAAATTATGAGACAATTCCTATTAAGTAGTAAACTCTTTAATGTTTTCATGACATAGATACACGATGTTGAAATTTAATTCAAGAAATTATGAAAAATTTCTCTGTAAGTAACAATTTCTTTCTTAAAGTCAACTCTTGGATATACAATACGGAAATTTCATTCAGTAAATTATGAAAAAATTGTCAGCAATTAACAAACTCTTTCATGAAGTCACCTCTAGGATACACAATGCAGAAACTTCATTTAAGAAATTATCAAAAATTGTAAGTAAGTAGCAAATTCTTTCTTGAATTCGCCCTCTTGGATAAACAAAAACAGTCATTTCGTTCAAGAAAATATGACAAAATTCCTAGTAAGTAACAAACTAATTATTGTTTTCACGAGTTAGATACACGTTGTAGAAATTTAATTCAAGAAATTATGAAAAATTTTTCTTCAAGTAATAATTTCTTTCTTAATGTCACCTCTTGGATACAGAATGCGGAAATTTCATTCAGTAAATTATGGAAAAATTGTAAGCAAGTAACAAACCCTTTCCTGAAGTCACCTTATGGATATACAATGCAGAAACTTCATTTAAGAAATTATCAAAAATTGTAACTAAGTAGTAAATTCTTTCTTGAATTCGCCTCTTGGATAAACAAAAAAAAAGACATTTCATTCAGAAAATTATGACAAAATTCTAAATAAGTAAAAATGGTTTCTTGAAGTTACCTCATGGATACACAACGCAGAAATTTCATTTAAGAAATTATCAAAAATTGTAAGTAAGTAGCAAATTCTTTCTTGAATTCGCCTCCTGGATCAATAAAAAAGACATTTCATTCAAGAAATTATGACAAAATTCTAAGTAAGTAACAAACTGTTTCTTGAATCCTCCTCCTGAATGCACAATAGAGTTATTTCATTTAAGAAATTACGAAAAAATTGTAAGCAAGTAACAAACTCTTTCTTGAATACACCTCATGGATACACAATGCAGAAATTTCATTTAAGAAATTATCAAAAATTGTAAGTAAGTAGCAAATTCTTTCTCGAATTCGCCTCCTGGATCAATAAAAGACATTTCATTCAAGAAATTATGACAAAATTCTAAGTAAGTAACAAACTCTTTCTTGAAGTTACCTCATGGATACATAATGCAGAAATTTCATTTAAGAACTTATGAAAAAATTGTAAGCAAGTAACAAACTCTTTCCTGAAGTCACCTCCTGGATACACAATGCAGAAATTTCATTAAAGAAATTATGAAAAAATTGTAAGTAAGTAGCAAATTCTTTCTTGAATTCACCTGCTAGATAAACAAAAAGACATTTCATTCAAGAAATTATAACAAAATTCCAAGTAAGTAACAAACTCATTATTGTTTTCACGACTTAGATACACGATGTAGAAATTTAATTCAATAAATTATGAAAAAATTCTCAGTAAGTAACAATTTCTTTCTTGAAGTCAACTCCTGGATACACAATACGGAAATGTCAGTCAATAAATTATTAAAAAATTGTAAGTAATTAACAAACTCTTTCCTGAAGTCACCTCTTGGATACACAATGCAGAAACTTCATTTAAGAAATTATCAAAAATTGCAAGTAAGTAGCAAATTCTTTCTTGAATTTGCTTCTTGGATAAACAAAAAAAGTCATTTCATTCAATAAATTATGACAAAATTCTAAATAATTAACATATCATTTCTGTAATTTAAATCCTGTATACAAAACAATTTATTGTTTACTCGACTTAGATACACGACGCAGAAATTTCATACAAGAAATTATAAAAAAAAAGAAAAGTAATTAACAAAATCTTTATGGATTTTCATCTCTTGGATACAGAAAAAGACATTTCATTCAAGAAATTATGACAAAATTCTAAGTAAGTAAAAAACTCATTCTTGAATTCGCCGTTTACATGCACAATACAGAAATTTCATTCTATGGGACCTCTACACGTGATTAAAAACGTTTTGAAACTACATGCTATTTGCTTGCCTTTCCTTGGCACCTTTCCAAACGAGCGGGGATTCCCCACTGGTTCCTACACATTGCAAAAAAGTGACGTCTCTGTGTCGTCTCTGTATCGTCTCTGTGATGACACACACATAGAGACGAGACACGCACAGACTCACAGGTTCACTTAGAGTGGCGCGCCACTCTAAGTGAACCAAGATAACCCAACTTTTTGGATATCTCTCTCACTATGACTCTGTTTGTGTGTCGTGTCTGTGCGTGTCTCGTCTCTATGTGTGTGTCATCACAGAGACGATACAGAGACGACACAGAGACGTCACTTTTTTGCAATGTGTAGGAACCAGTGGGGAATCCCCGCTCGTTTGGAAAGGTGCCAAGGAAAGGCAAGCAAATAGCATGTAGTTTCAAAACGTGTTTAATCACGTGTAGAGGTCCCATAGAATGAAATTTATGTATTGTGCATGTAAACGGCGAATTCAAGAATGATTTTTTTACTTACTTAGAATTTTGTCATAATTTCTTGAATGAAATGTCTTTTTTTTGTATCCAAGAGGTGAAAATCAATAAAGAGTTTGTTACTTACTTTCCTTTTTTTTATAATTTCTTGAATTAAATTTCTACATCGTGTATCTAAGTCATGAAAACAATAAAGCGTTGTGTATCCATGAGGTAACTTCAAGAAAGGATTTGTTACTTATTTAGAATTTTGTCATAATTTCTTGAATGAAATGACTTTTTAGAATTTGCTACTTACTTACAAATTTTGATAATTTCTTAAATGAAGTTTCTGCATTGTGTATCCAAGAGGTGACTTAAGGAAAGAGTTTGTTACTTGCTTACAATTTTTTCATAATTTATTGAATGAAATTTCCCTATTGTGTATCCAAGAGTTGACTTCAAGAAAGAAATTGTTACTTACTGAGAATTTTTTCATAATTTTTGAATGAAATTTTTGCATCGTGTAACCAAGTCGTGAAATCAATAATGAGTTTCTTACTTACTTGGAATTTTGTTATAATTTCTTGAATGAAATGTCTTTTTGTTTATCCAGCAGGTGAATTCAAGAAATAATTTGCTACTTACTTACAATTTTTTCATAATTTCTTTAATGAAATTTATGCATTGTGTATCCACGAGGTGACTTCAAGAAAGAGTTTGTTACTTGCTTACAATTTTTTCATAATTTCTTAAATGAAATTTCTGCATTATGTATCCATGAGGTAACTTCAAGAAAGAGTTTGTTACTTACTTAGAATTTTGTCATAATTTCTTGAATGAAATGTCTTTTTTATTGATCCAGGAGGCGAATTCGAGAAATAATTTGCTACTTACTTACAATTTTTGATAATTTCTTAAATGAAATTTCTGCATTGTGTATCCACGAGGTGTATTCAAGAAAGAGTTTGTTACTTGCTTACAATTTTTTCGTAATTTCTTAAATGAAATAACTGTATTGTGCATTCAGGAGGAGGATTCAAGAAACAGTTTGTTACTTACTTAGAATTTTGTCATAATTTCTTGAATGAAATGTCTTTTATTTATCCAGGAGGCGAATTCAAGAAAGAATTTGCTACTTACAATTTTTGATAATTTCTTAAATGAATTTTCTGAGTTGTGTATCCATGAGGTAACTTCAAGAAAGGATTTGTTACTTATTTAGAATTTTTTTATAATTTCTTGAATGAAATAACTTTTTTTTTGTTTATCAAAGAGGCGAATTCAAGAAAGAATTTACTACTTACTTACAATTTTTGATAATTTCTTAAATGAATTTTCTGCATTGTGTATCCAAGAGGTGACTTCAGGAAACGGTTTGTTACTTGCTTACAATTTTTTCATAATTTATTGAATGAAATTTCCGTATTGTGTATCCAAGAGTTGACTTCAAAAAAGAAATTGTTACTTACTGAGAATATTTTCATAATTTCTTGAATTAAATTTCTACATCGTGTATCTAAGTCGTTAAAACAATAATGAGTTTGTTACTTACTTGGAATTTTGTCATAATTTCTTGAACAAAATGACTTTTTTTTTGTTTATCCAAGAGGGCGAATTTAAGAAATAATTTGCTACTTACTTACAATTTTTGATAATTTCTTAAATGAAGTTTCTGCATTGTGTATCCAAGAGGTGACTTCAGGAAAGAGTTTGTTACTCGCTTACAATTTTTTCATAATTTACTGAATGAAATTTCTGTATTGTGTATCCAAGAGTTGACTTCAAGAAAGAAATTGTTACTTACTGAGAATTTTTTCATAATTTCTTGAATTAAATTTCTACATCGTGTATCTAAGTCGTGAAAACAATAATGAGTTTGTTACTTACTTGGAGTTTTGTCATAATTTCTTGAAAGAAATGTCTTTTTGTTTATCCAGCAGGTGAATTCAAGAAAAAATTTGCTACTTACTTAGAATTTTTTCATAATTTCTTTAATGAAATTTCTGCATTGTGTATCCACGAGGTGACTTCATGAAAGAGTTTGTTACTTGCTTACAATTTTTTCAGAATTTCTTAAATGAAATTTCTGCATTGTGTATCAAAGAGATGATTTCCAGAAAGAGTTTGTTACTTACTTACTTACTTACTTACTTCCTTCCTTACTTACTTACTTACTTACTTACTTATTTACCTACGATTTTTCATTCTGATACCTATATTTCGTCAATGTTATCCCATGTGTTTGACAATATATGTACGTAAATTCCTTTTCTTACATCGTCGATGTTTTAATACACATTCTACACGCTTGATATTCATCTTTGCTATTATTTGGTTCATTAATTGTTTGATTAATGGTAGTGACGTTTGCTGGCACTTTGTTTTTCATTGATTCATCTTTATATTCCTTAGTGATATTTTCATACAATGCCCTTTTTATTTTTCCGGCAATTTCACTGTCTATTACAACATTATTTTTACAAAGGTAAGAGTTTCGGCACGTCGACAAGATATGGTTTATGATATTAGTAGAAGAGTATGCATGTCTTCTTTTGATCTTCCGTTGAATGCTAATACCCGAAAGTTGACGATAGGGTGTAACAAGAGGTAGCATGTTACCACAAGCACTGGCAAGAAGATGTCCCTCTTCATCAACTATTATTTTTATGTTGGCATTTTCTTTGAGTGCTATCATCTCTGGATATCTCACTCTTGCATATCCACCATAAGAAGAGTTGAATTTTTTTTGGTACTCCAAAGAAATTAAACTCCTTACTGTCATGACAATTCACACATACATTTCCAATAGTGCTACCATTTTTACTTGTTTCATAGTTTAAATACTTCTCCTTGTCAGCATTCAATGCTAAAATAACATTGTCATGTGAACACACTTTATTAAAATGCTCCATCTTCACTTTTTTTAAAGATATGACTTATGTGTTTATCGTTCTACTGCGTAAAAAATACTGATTTGATACATGCAATAGATTAGGTAGTGTCGATAACCGGACATTGAATGTCAGTGGGAAAGCCAAATCGTGTCTCTGACCAATCACAGATTACAATTTTTAGAGTCGTAAGCATATTTTGTCATTTTAATATACGTACAAAAAAAAAAAGTTGAATAATTTCGAAGTTAAAAAAAATTGTTTGCTTTTATGAAAAAAAAATATTGAATTATAACCATCAGTACACATTATTATGAGTATCCAGAACAGGACTTAAGTTTCACATTTGAACCAGAGAATTGACCTAATTTTCACATTTGAACGAGAGAATTGTATTTTCAATAATTTTCTTACATGAAACTAGAGTTTATGGTCAAAAACCCCTATTAGCTCAGATTCTACAGATATAGTTTATTTTTCTATCCATACCTGGACTTAAGTTTCACCTATGAACCAACAAATTGTATTTTCCATAATTTTCTTACAAAAAACTAGAGTTTACGGTCAAAAACCCTTATTAGCTTAGATTTTTCACTAGCAACTTGCCCTCCACTATAACTTCAACAATACATCCTTCTGCCAATCAACCCATCTCCCCCAAAACACTTTTCAGCCATTTCTTGTTAAATTTTTTTATTTCAACTCATCCACACGGGTTTTTCGCTAGCAACTCGGTCTCCACTATAACTATGCTAATACATCCTTCTGCCAATCAACCCATCTCCCCCAAAACACTTTTCAGTCATTTCTTGTTAAAAAATTTCTATTTCAACTCATTCACACGGGTTTTTCCACATTTGAACCAGAGAATGGACCTAAGTTTCACATTTAAACGAGAGAATTGTATTTTGCATAATTTTCTTACAGGAAACTAGAGTTTATGGTCAAAAACCCTTATTAGCTCATATTCTACAGAAATAGTTTATTTTTAGATCAATACCTGGAATTAAGTTTCACCTATGAACCAACTAATTGTATTTTCCATAATTGTCTTACAAAAAACTAGAGTTTACGGTCAAAATCCCCTATTAGCTTAGAATTTTCGCTAGCAACTCACCATCCACTTTAACTTCGCTAATACATCCTTCTGCCAATCAACCCATCTCCCCCACAACACTTTTCAGCCATTTCTTGTTAATTTTTTTTTATTTCAACTAATCCACACGGGGTTTTCGCTAGCAACTTACCCTCCACTATAACTACGTAAATACATCCTTCTGGCAATCAACCCATCCCCCCAAAACACTTTTCAGTCATTTCTTGTTAAAAAAAAAATTTATTTCAACTCACCCTCCACTATAACATCGCTAATACATCCTTCTGCCAATCAAACACTTTTCAGTCTAAAATTTTGTTTTTAATGTGCAACAAGTAAAGAAAAAGCACATGAAATCAGTCAACCGTGTCTCTCAAACCCCTTAAAGATCTTTTAACAGATACAAGAACTACTTATTTAACACAAAAACTTCGTTTTTAATGAGCACTAAGTAGAGAAAAACCACACAGAATCAAGCAACTGAGTCTCTCAAACCCCTTAAAGCTATTTTAAAAGATACAAAAACTACTTATTTAACACAAAAATTTCGTTTTTTATGAGCACTAAGTAAAGAAAAACCACACGGAATCAGGCAAGTGAGTCTGTCAAACCCCTTAAAGCTCTTTTAAAAGATACAAAAACTACTTATTTAACACAAAAATTTCGTTTTTAATGGGCACCAAGTAAAGAAAAATCACACGGAATCATACAACCGAGTCTCTCAAACTCCTTAAAGCTCTTTTAACAGATACAATAACTACTTATTTAACACAACAATTTCGTTTTTAATGAGAACTTAGTAAAGAAAAACCACACGGAATCAGACAACTGAGTCTCTCAAACCCCTTAAAGCTCTTTTAAAACATACAAGAACTACTTATTTAACCCAAAAATTTTGTTTTTAATGGGCACCAAGTAAAGAAAAACCACACGGAATCAGGCAATCGAGTCTCTCAAACCCCGTAAAGCTCTTTTAAAAGATATAAGAACTACTTATTTAACAGAAAAATTTTGTTTTTAATGGGTATCAAGTAAAGAAAAACCACACGGAAAAGCCCTTAAAATAGCATTGGAAGGAACATAAGCTCCTGGAATAGCATAGGAAGGGGACATAAACTCTTATAATAGCATGGGAGGGGACATAAGCCCTTAAAATAGCATGGGAGTTCCTATACACGCAAGCAAATAACATGGGAATTCCTATACATGCAAGCAAATAACATGGGAATTCCTATACACGCAAGCAAATAACATGGGAATTCCTATACACGCAAGCAAAATAACATGGGAATTCCTATACATGCAAGCAAATAACATGGGAGTTCCTATACATGCAAGCAAATAACATGGGAATTCCTATACACGCAAGCAAATAACATGGGACTTCCTATACATGCAAGCAAAAAAGATCGGACTAACTATACAATCAATCAAAAAACATTGGACTTAATAGACAAGAAATCAACTAAAAAGCGAATTCCTATACAAGCAAGCAAATAAAAAGGGAATTCCTAAACAAGCAAGCACATAACAAGGGACTACCGATACATGCAAGCAAATAACTTGGGAATTCCTATACAAGCAAGCAAATAACATAGGAATTACTATACATGCAAGCACATAACATGTGACTTCCTATACACGCAAGCACATAACATGGGAATTCCTATACACGCAAGCAAATAACAAGGGAATTCCTATACATGCAAGCAAATACCATGGGAATTCCTATACAAGCAAGCAATGAACATGGGAATTCCTATACATGCAATCAAATAACATTGTAATTCCTATACAAGCTAGCAAATATCATTGGAATTCCTATACATGCAAGCAAATAACAAGGGAATACCTATACATGCAAGCAAATAACAAGGGAATTCCTATACATGCAAGCAAATAACATAACCATTTCTTTTATTCAAATCCCAACCACAAATCTAGTTATCGTATATTGAACAACCTCTGATTGGCTCATAAAAAATGCCCACGTCAAACGATACATTCATTGTGCAATTCTTATCCAAAAAAAAAGCTTTATGCCCCTTTTTTCCAATTAGAGTTAGCTTTAGCAGTGCATTGGATTAGCAAATCTGATGACTGATCGTCTTGGTCTCTTTTCAGAGGTAGGGCATGAATCCATCTCAGCATCCTTAAAAAAAGAAGAAAAAATTTAGTTATGAAATAATAATTCCTCTTTAACAGATAAATTGCCCTTAACGCACAGGTAACTATATCCCCTTTAACTGAACCCTCGTGCACCTCAATATTCCCTTTTAAGCACTCGCTGAAAGTTCCAACTTAATACATAAATTCCTTAATGAAGAAATACTTCTTTTTTTTTCACCTTACAATGAACGTGCTAGAATTGATACATTGACCCCTTCCCTGTCTTAAATTTTTTATAAAAGCCACTTAATCATCTGTTAAATCCCCTTTTTGCTTTCATAAATTACGTCTCGTTTAATTTGACCATAAAAGGAAACTATTGAATCGCACATACAAGAATCATTTATTTAACAGAAATCCTCGCTTTTGAATACCCACAAAATAAATATAAAAACACAGAGAATGTGGCTTTGTTCCATCTTGCCCCCCCCCCCCTCGAACTTTAGTGTAAAGAGCAAGATATTGAGGAGGGGGGGCGACCTTTCATATCTGCCGAAACTAATATGCAAATTCTATTTTAATTTTTCATATACAACGAGCCAAAAATCAAAGTGAACATGCCTCTCTTTTTTGAATATTTACTAAAATTGAAATAGATGGATCGTTTAATATTTAAAAGAAGGAAGCTTTTTAAAAGAGGTAACCACACAGTGAAAAAAAAAACATAGGGAAGGTAATTCTTCCTTAACTTAATGACGAGACAATTTCTTTTTATTATAATAATGAGAAAATTTTACTCACCAGAAGTTGCTTAGAATTTTCCATATCTATGTAAATGATCGCAAAAATACCAGTACTGATAGGTTGAATGAACTATTCAAACTGGTGAAAATCCTAATTTGAAACCTGAATATATACAAAAAATAATTGAATATATTGGCAACTTAAAAAGACACACCGGTTTTTCTGACACGGATTTAACCTAAAAAAAAAACTTGTATATCATGAAATAGATATCCGGTAAATTGTGTCAGAAAAACTTGAACCAAACCAGATTATACCCACCTAACCAGATTGTACCTACCAAACCAGATTATACCTACCAGAAAACCTGTCTGGTACAGGGGCGTAAGCAAATCCAGACGAGCATCTCTACTGCCATTGGCATGGACTACGAAACCCGGCAGTTCAACCATTGGCACTACACACTTTTAGGGAAGATGCACGCATAACTTTTAAAAGGGTACTCATGGAACAAGAGGATCAAATAAATAACCTAGAAAATGCTTTTAAAATTGCGGTCAAGTATGAAAAAATTGAAATTGCGACAAAACCGGCGAATGAGTATTTTTCGGCTGCCGTATCTACTGAAAATAGGTTCCGCTTCCCCCCGGGAAATAACATGGGAGATCAGGGAGGTACGCAGGGGGGGAGGGGGCTCCGGGCCCGCCCCCCCCCCCGAAATCTCATGATTTTTTTCATTTTCCCATAATTTTCTGATTTTTCTCACAGAATAATGGGTTTGAAGGATTTGGCCCCCCCCCGAAACAAATTGGGTCCCCCCAGAAACAAATTCCTGCGTACGTGCCTGTGGGAGATGAACATTCAGATAGGGGCCGGCCATTTCGAGGGGGGCCAGGGAAGAGGGAACCGATCTCCCTTCCTAAAGAATAGGGAAAATAATTATGAAGGGAATGAAAATAGAAATTCACAACCAGATACGGGTCCTGGACGGCAAAATTCATCCATCGAGGAGCCCACAGTTCGATATAGGTCACAGCCAGCGGTCAGACTTTTTTATAATTGCCAAGAATCTGGGCATTTTCTGAGAAATTGCCCTAATCCAAGTAAGAATAAAGTCTCTTTTTCCCAAAACCCTTCGATACAAAGGGTCGAAAGTAAGACATGCTACGTTTGTGGTAACCGAAACCACGATAGTTCCGAATGCTGGTATAGAAAAGACCCAGTTTATGACAGGGTATTGGAAAACTAAATAGCCAGCCTAGACGAGGGCTAAGACTGATACAGAAAATGAAAACCCTCAATCTGAAACTAAGTATAATAGTCTTAACATTGAGTAACTAGTAAATAAAAGATCTGAGTATCAAAATTCCAGTAAAGAATTTTTATGCTTCTTAGGAATTTCGGATAGTTCTAAAAGTTTCCCTATTTTTCATGAAGTACTGTTGCGGGGATAAGACATGTAAAGCATTTATTGATCCTGGATGCCACAAATCATTAGTAAATTCTACCACTTTCCAACTTATACCAAAACATTTCATTAAGCGAATTGAGCCTAATTTAGCCAATATAAAACCTATAAATTCCCAAAGTTTTGGTACGAAACCAAACGCGACCCTATCAATACAAATTTCGGATGGAATTGAAAAACAAGCTAAAGAATGGGAATTTCTCGTAGTTCAAGATTTAGACTTTGAGCTTATAATTGGATGAGATCTCTTGCATAATTTAGGTACTCAATTAGACATGACTAATAATCAAATGCGATTCAAAAGCTCAAATTTAGACAAATGTATAGGTCAATCCTATGGTAGTGTCATTTTACCAAAAGGAGTTTCATTACCCCCAAGATGTATGAAAGTCGCTGAAATTGCTATTATATCAATTGATGGCAACATGGTGCAGCACGGTTGTACAGTCCTTATTGAGCCAGGGGAAGGAATGGAAGGATATATAAATGTTTCAGCAAATATCGTAAGAAACAATAAATCTCTAATAAGGATTTTTAACAACTCTGAGGAACCGATGTTTCTTCCTAAGCGGACTATAGTTGGTACTTTTCAAGAACTTGAATATAATTTGATAAATTCCTTTAAAGCAGAGGAAATTAATGAATATTCTGATAATAAAGTTTGTCTTCCAACTTTGGGTGATATGGAATTCATATCACAGTTTAAGATGTCATATTTAAATAACCGTCAGGAAATCAAATCAGAATTAATAGCCTTACTCAAAGAGTTTCGTGAAGTATTTTCTACTCATTGTTACGACGTGGGCAAAAAGAGCCTAATGGAATATAGAGTTGATATAGACAAAACCAAGCCAGTTACACAGCCACATTCGTTCAACCTGCCTCTCAAAATGCAGGAACCACTGCAAGAACCCAACCTTTGCATGACCAGAGGCGGCATAATACGTCCGGAAAGGTGAGAATTTTGTTCTCCAATTTTTTTGGTTGAAAAACCAAAGGACGGAGAGATATTGCCTCGAAATGAATGGACTATCGAAACCTCACGAATAGTCGTTGTTTGCAGGGCAATAAACGCAGTGGTAAAAGATCCGGCTTGGCCTATCAGAAAAATTCAAATTGTTTTACAGGAACTAAGCAATAAGAAACATTTTACTGTCCTAGATTTTAAGCATGCATTTTTTAACGTTCCCCTACATCCCGATAGCAGACATTATTACGCGTTTCATTCACCAAGGGGTGTTTCATATACATGGAATGTTGTGCCTCAGGGTGCCACTATCTCGCCACGTGCATTTTGCCAGTGGGCAGATCTGCTGCTGGATAGCTCCATTGTGGGGGATAAATATCCATGTATCTAGATGATATCTGTATTTCGTCAGCTGGAGATGAATGGCAACACCCGAAGGATATTAAATAGCTCTTCCAAAGGTTAAAGCAACACAATGTAAAATTAGGAGCAGGAGGGGTACAATTGTTTGCCCCTCAACTAAATCTGTTGGGATATTCTGTAACAAATCAAGGAATCGCACCTTTAAAAAACAAATTGGAAGCATTTAAAAATGTTAGTAGACCTAAAAATCCCAAGGAACTACGATCTTTTTTAGGGCTAACTGGGTGGTACAGAAATTTTTACATCAATTACGGTGAATTTACCGCATCACTTACAATATTACCTCTGAAAGGAGAAAAATGGGTTTGGGAAGATATACAAGAAATAAATTTTCAAAATTAAAAAAATGAACTTTCAAATGAAAAAACCATATTTCTTGCCTTTCCAGATACAGCAGGTCAAACCCCCTGTTATATAGCAGTTGACACTAGCTACTGGCGCTATTCTTATGGAAAAATTTCGCCTTGTCTTGACTTTCAGCAAGGTCCATGGGCGCCCATATGGGGGGGCAGGGGGGGGGGGCTCTTGCCCCCCCTGGCTGAATGATGCGGCCTTTATTTTTATATTTTTGTTCTGAGATTTATATTATATAGCATTAAAATTAGCAATTAGACGAAGTTTGCCCCCCCCCCTGGAATTCAGCTTATGGGCGCCCATGGCAAGGTCCTGTCTAAACAGTTTGCAAGACAGGACGATGTCTTAAGGGAACTATTTGGTATTACTCAGGCAGCAAAAGCTTTTGATTATTATATTTGCCAATATGTTTGCCAAACATATTGGCAAATAGACTGCCAACCCATCTACCAGCTCTACAAAATGCGCGAACTCTCGTCCAAGTTATATAGAATATCTCTACTTTTCTTTTTAGAAAATCCTCAATTTCATTTTCGGTATTTGTCTGGTAAATACAAATTATCTGATGTTTCAAGTAGACCTGCTACCGAAACCATTGAAAGGTCTAGATCTATCGAAATGACAGAAGATGAACTTGATCTTGTCGCTGCGGGCGTACATTCAACCGAAGGAGTGGATTTCTTAGGAATTGAACAAGAAATAATGTCCAAATTACAAAGGGAAGAGGAAGAATTAAATTTAGTGATAAAATTGATTGAAAAAAATGAGACCGAACTAGACGCCAGGGAAGCATCGGGAAATGGTTCAGGGTATAAAAAAATGGGACTGAACTAGACGCCAGGGAACCGTCGGGAAATAGTTCAGGGCACATAAAACCATGGTTACTCAAAATCATGGATGGATTATGGGTGACAAATACAATTCTCTATTATTATCCACAGCAGTAGAAAGGGGGGTCCGACTCCCACGATTCACCCCTGCTGCCACCTACAACTTTTTGCACACCCAATTTGAGCATAGAGTCCCTATGGAAGATGGAATTCTGAGAAATTGATTGCGTAATCAAAGTGTGGCAATCACCTAAATTTCCAAAGGTCATTGGTACTGTTGTTATAAGTGCACGCTCTCAACAAATGTCAAGGTCGAGGTTTTTATTGTTGTTTTAAGTGCAAGCTCTCAGCGAATGTCAAGGTCTATGTTGTTGTTGTTGTTGTAAGTGCACGCTCTCAGCGAATGTTATGAGTTTCCAGATATTTGGAACACCTGTGCTGTCGACCTCAAGTCCCCTATCGTGAATCAATAATTCCCCTTAAAAACAACAAATTAATTCCCCTTTCTTGACAGATCAATCAACCAATGACATCATCTGTCAGACTTTAAAAATTTTCGCCTAGAAACGATTCTCCAGGAATAGATCCAAGTCATTAATGTCTTTGCCTCGGAAACAACTCTACTGGTAGAACTCCAAAAGATATTAATAACCAAACGCCATGGAAACAATTCTCCAAGAAACATCTTAGCGATGAATTGTTTTAGCGCGGGAATCAGGTTCCTTAGTAATTTGAAATGCGTCAGCGCAGAGATGCCAAAAACAACAGGAACACGCTGAAATTATGTTTAGGGATTATTTGGGCGAAACCGTTTTAGACAGGTTATGGAATTATTTCGGCGAAACAGTTAGAGATATTTTAAAAGATGATTTAAAAGATGATTTTAGAAGAGGATTTGAGGGTGAAACTCTGTGGTCGTTATACCACACAAGTTCCATTTGAACAGTGTTGTGAGGTCCCAAACCACAACCCCAAAGGGTTCAGATCCCCCCACCCCACCCCCGAAGGAAGCCCACGGTCCTCAAATGTTCTCCGGATTCCCAAAGGGCCCCCGGTGCCCCAAAGGCTCCTGAGCCTCCATTTTAATACTTTTTTAAGGCTTTATTATATCTTTTCAGAACAAATTATTATTTTAGGGAATTATTTCTGCGAAACAGTTAGAAACATTTTAAAAGATGATTTTTGAAGAGATTTTAGAAGAGGATTTGAGGGTGAAACTCTGTGGTCGTTATAATACACAAGTTCCATTTGAACAGTGTCATGAGGTCCTCTACCCCAGCCCCAAAGGGTTCCGATCCCCCCACCCCAACCCCGAAGGAAGCGCCCGGTCCTCAAAGGTCCCCCCAAGCTCCCAAGGGACCACCCCGCCCTCAAGGGTCCCACAGACCCTCAAAGGCTCTCCCCGAGCCCCGTCTTTCGTTGATGTGTGTTGTCTGAAACTTATGATTTGGGATATGTAAATTACTATTTCGGACTTTTCTGAGCTAGATTCCTTAGTCTTTCGTTGGTGTGTGTTGTCTGAAACCTATGATTTGGGATGGATGGATTGCAATTTTTGACTTTTCTGAGCTAGATTTCTGAGCCGTTCATAGGTGTGTGTTGTCTGAAACTTATGATTTGGGATATGTAAATTTGCTATTTCCGGCTTTTATTAGCTAGGTTTCTCAGCCTTTCATAGGTGTGTGTTGTCAGAAAATTATGATTTGGGATGCGTAGTTTGCTATTTGGACTTTTCAGAGCTAGGATTCTTAGTCCATCATAGGTGTTTGTTGTCTGAAACCAATAGTTTGGGATGAGTAGTTTGCTATTTCAGGCTTTTATGAGCTAGGTTTCTTAGTCTTTCATAGGTATGTGTTGTCTGAAACCTATGATTTGGGATATGTAAATTACTATTTAGGGCTTTTCTAAGCTAGATTTCTTAGTCTTTGTTGGTGTTTGTTGTCTGAAACCTATGATTTGGGGTGTGTGGGTTGCTATTTTTGACTTTTCTGAGCTGGATTTCTTAGCCTTTCATAGGTGTTTGTTGTCTGAAACCTATAGTTTGGGATGAGTAGTTTGCTATTTTTGACTTTTTTGAGCTAGGTTTCTTAGCCATTCTTAGGTATGTGGTGTCAGAAAATTATGATGTGGGAAGTGTAGTTTGCTTTTTGGACTTTTCAGAGCTATTATTCTTAGTCTCTCATAGGCGTTTGTTGTCTGAAACTTCTAGTTTGGGATGAATAGTTTGCTATTTCGGGCTTTTCTGAGCCAAGGTTTACCAGTATTTCGTAGGTGTTTGTTGTCTGAAACTTATGATTTGGGGTATGTAGATTACTATTTCAGGCTTTTCTGAGCTAGATTTCTTAGTCTTCCGTTGGTGTGTGTTGTCTGAAACCTATGATTTGGGATGGGTGGTTTGCTATTTTTGACTTTTCTGAGCTGGATTTCTTAGCCTTTAATAGGTGTTTGTTGTCTGAAACCTATAGTTTGGGATGACTAGTTTGCTATTTTTGACTTTTCTAAGCTAGGTTTCTTAGCCTTTCATAGGTGTTTGCTGTCAGAAAATTATGATTTGGGGTATGTAAATTGCTATTTCGGGCTTTTCTGAGTTAGATTTCTTAGTCTTTCATAGGTATATGTTGTCTGAAACCTATGATTTGGGATGTGTGGGTTGCTATTTTTTGACTTTTCCGAGCTGTATTTCTTAGCCGTTCATAGGTGAGTGCTGTCTGAAACTTATGATTTGGGATGGTTAATTTGCTATTTCCAGCTTTTATTAGCTAGGTTTCTTAGCCTTTCATAGGTGTGTATTGTCAGAAAATTATGATGTGGGATGTCTAGTTTGCTATTTGGAGTTTTCAGAGCTAGGATTCTTAGTCCATCATAGGTGTTTGCTGTCTGAAACCAATAGTTTGGGATGAGTAGTTTGCTAATTCAGGCTTTTCTGAGCTAGATTTCTTAGCCTTTCATAGGTGTGTGCTATCAGAAAATTATGATTTGGGATATGTAAATTACTATTTCGGGCTTTTCTGAGTTGGACACTTCTAAATTTTTCCGTAGAAGATAGGAAAAGTTATACTATGATTGTGATTATTTTCCATGAAGATAAAAAGTTTCACTTTAATTCTAAATTTTCTTAAATTCAATTCTGACCTTTCTCAAAGAGATGAAAAAAATTAAAGTTCTGTTCCAAATATTTTCCCGGAAGAAGAAAAGTTCAACTTCGATTCTGAATTTTCTCAATGAAAATGAAATAAGTTATTGATCAAATCCGTTTTCCCAAAATAATATAAAAATTTCCACTTCAGTTCAGATTTTTTTCTCAAAGAGATGAAGAAATTTAAAGTTCTGTTCCAAATTTTTCATAGAAGATAGGAAAAGTTATACTTTGATCGCGAATATTCGAGTTCTATTCAGAATTTTACCAAAGAAGACAATTCAATTCTAATTTCCCCAATAAAAAATTTAAAGTTCAGTTCTAAATTTTTCGGTGGAAGATAGAAAAAGTAATACCATACGTGTGAATATTTTCCCAGAAGATAAAAAGTTCTAGTTCAATTTTAAATTTTCTCAATGAAGTGAAGATAAATTCAAGTTCTCTTCTAAATTTTATAAAAGAACACAATTCAATTCTAATTTCACAAGAGAAAATAAAAATCTTCCACTTAAGTTTCTTATTTCACAAAGACATAAAGAAATTTGAAGTTCAATTCTAAATTTTTCGGTGGAAGATAGAAAAAGTAATACCATACTTGTGAATATTTTCATGGATGATAAAAAGTTCTAGTTCAATTTAAAATTTTCTCAACGAAGTGAAGGAAAGTTCAAGTTCTCTTCTGAATTTTCTCAATGAAAAAGAAATTAGTCATTGATCATTTCTATTTTTCCAAATAATATAAAAATTTTCCACTTTAGTTCAGATCAGGCTCGAAGAGATGAAAAATTTTAAATACTGTTCCAAATTTTTCACAGAAGATAAAAAAGTTCAAGTTCTCTTCGGAATTTCACCAAAGAACACAATTCAATTCTAATTTCACCAGACAAAACAAAAATCTTCCACTTAAGTTCTTTATTTCACAAAGACATAAAGAAATTTAAAGTTCAATTCTAAATTTTTCGGTGGAAGATAGAAAAAGTAATACCATACTTGTGAATATGTTCCCGGAATATAAAAAGTTCTAGTTCAATTTAAAATTTTCTCAACGAAGTTAAGAATAGTTCAAGTTCTCTTCCGAACTTTACCAAAGAACACACTTTAAATCTGATTTCTCCAGAGAAAACAAAAATCTTCAACTTCTGTTCTGTATTTCACAAAGACATAAAGAAATTTAAAGTTCAATTCTAATTTTTCGGTGGACGATGGAAAAAGTAATACCATACTTGTGAATATTTTCACGGAAGATGAAAAGTTCTAGTTCAATTTAAAATTTTCTCAACGAAGTCAAGGAAAGTTCAAGTTCTCTTCTGAACTTTACCAAAGAACACACTTCAATTCTAATTTCTCCAGAGAAAACAAAAATCTTCCACTTCATTTCTTTATTTCACAAAGAAATAAAGAAATTTAAAGTTCAATTATAAATTTTTCGGTGGGAGATAGAAAAATTAATACCATACTTGTGATTATTTTCACGGAAGATAAAAAGTTCTAGTTCAATTTAAAATTTTCTCGATGAAGTGAAGAAAAGTTCATGTTCAATACTGAATTTTACCAATGAACACAATTCAATTCTAATTTGTACAGGGAAAATAAAAATCTCCCACTTCAGTTCTCTATACCACAAAAGACATAAAGAAATTTAAAGTTCAATTCGAAATTTTTCGGTGGAAGATAGAAAAAGTAATACAATACTTGTGAATATTTTCCCGGAAGATAAAAAGTTCTAGTTCAATTTAAAATTTTCTAAAAGAAGTGAAGAAATGTTCAAGTTCTCTTTTGAACTGTACCAAAGAACACACTTCAATTGTAATTTCTCCAGACAAAATAAAAAACCTTCCACTTCAGTTTTAACTTCCCCAAAGAAATAAAGAAATTTAAAGTTCTATTCTAAATTTTTAGATGGAAGATAGAAATAGTATTACTATGACTGCGATTGTTTTCCATGAAGATAAAAAGTTTCACTTTATTTATAATTTTTCTTAAATTCAGTTCTGATTTTTCTCAGAGATAAAAAATTTAAAGTTCTGTTCCAAATTTTTCATAGAAGATAGAAAAAGTTATACATTGATTGTGAATATTCAACATGAAGATAAGGAACTCCACTTTTATTCTGAGTTTTCTCGAAGAAGTGCAAATTGTTCAAGTTCTCTTCTGAATTTTCTTAAAGAAGAAAAAAACGTTAACTCAATTCTGAATTTTACCAATAAAAATGAAAAAACCTTCCACTTCAGTTCTTAATTTCTCAAAGACATAAAAAATTTAAAGTTCAGTTCAAAATTTTTCTGTAGAAGATAGGAAAAGTTATACTATGATTGTGATTATTTTCCAGTGAAGATAAAAAGTTTCACTTTAATTCTAATTTTCTTAAGTTCACTACCGATTTTTTGCAATAAGATGAAAAATTTAAAGTTCTGTTCAAAATTTTTCATAGAAGATAGAAAAAGTTATACATTGATTTGAATATTCGACATGAAGATAAGGAGCATCACTTTAATTCTGAGTTTTCTCGAAGAAGTGCAAAATGTTCAAGTTCTCTTCTGAATTTTCTTAAAGAAGTGAAAAAAGATAGCTCAATTCTGAATTTTAGCAATGAAAATGAAAAAAGCTTCCACTTCAGTTCTTAATTCCACCAATACATAAAAAATTTAAAGTTCTATTCTAATTTTTCCAAGAAAATAAAAAGACTCCACTTTAGTTCGGGTTTTTGTCTCAAAGAAATGAAAAATTTAAAGTTATTTTATAATTTTAAATTAAATTTTAGCTCCTTTGTCTTATGAATTTACCCATCAAATTTTTAAATTAGAAAATGAGTGACTCGTTCTATTATTAAAAACAATCGTTCAAACTCGTTCATCTAACCTTCAAAACAATAGGTTAGGTTAGGTATAAATAAATATTAATAAATAAATAGAAACATTTCTACATGTTTAAGTTAGGTTAGGTTAGGTTAACTTATCATGAGTGCTCATGGTAAGTTAACCTAACCTTTTCAGGCGAGTATGGTTAGGTTAGGTTAGACTAGATTAAGTAAGGTTAGATTAGGTTAGGTTAGGTTAGCCTATGTACGCTTCACTTAGGTTAGCTTAGGTTAGGTGAGAGACATGCAAAAAGTTAGGTGTATGATTAGGTTAGGTTAGATTAAGTTAGGTTAGGTTAAGTTAGGTTAGGCTAGGTTAGCCTACGTACGTGCTCGTATGTAGGCTAACCTAGCCTAACCTAACTTAACCTAACCTAACTTAATCTAACCTAACCTAATCATACACCTAACTTTTTGCATGTCTCTCACCTAACCTAAGCTAACCTAAGTGAAGCGTACATAGGCTAACCTAACCTAACCTAATCTAACCTAACTTAATCTAGTCTAACCTAACCTAACCATACTCGCCTGAAAAGGTTAGGTTAACTTACCATGAGCACTCATGATAAGTTAACCTAACCTAACCTAACTTAAACATGTAGAAATGTTTCTATTTATTTATTAATATTTATTTATATCTAACCTAACCTATTGTTTTGAAGGTTAGATGAACGAGTTTGAACGATTGTTTTTAATAATAGAACGAGTCACTCATTTTCTAATTTAAAAATTTGATGGGTAAATCCATAAGACACAGGAGCTAAATTTTAATTTAAAATTAGAAAAGAACTTTATATTTTTCATTTCTTTGAGAAAAAAACCAGAACTGAAGTGGAGTCTTTTTATTTTCTTGGAAAAATTAGAAGAGAACTTTGAATTTTTTATGTCTTTGAGGAATTAAGAACTGAAGTGGAAGCTTTTTTCATTTTCATTGGTAAAATTCAGAATTGAGCTAACTTTTTTCACTTCTTTAAGAAAATTCAGAAGAGAACTTGAACATTTTGCACTTCTTCGAGAAAACTCAGAATTAAAGTGATGCTCCTTATCTTCATGTCGAATATTCAAATCAATGTATAACTTTTTCTATCTTCTATGAAAAATTTGGAACAGAACTTTAAATTTTTCATCTCATTGCAAAAAATCGGTAGTGAACTTAAGAAAATTAGAATTAAAGTGAAACTTTTTATCTTCACTGGAAAATATTCACAATCATAGTATAACTTTTCCTATCTTCTACAGAAAAATTTAGAACTGAACTTTAAATTTTTTATGTCTTTGAGAAATTAAGAACTGAAGTGGAAGGTTTTTTCATTTTCATTGGTAAAATTCAGAATTGAGTTAACTTTTTTCTCTTCTTTAAGAAAATTCAGAAGAGAACTTAAACAATTTACACATCTTTGAGAAAATTCGGAATTAAAGTGGAGTTCCTTATCATCATGTTGGATATTCACAGTCAAAGTATAACTTTTTCTATCTTTGATGAAAAATTTGGAACAGAACTTTAAATTTTTCATCTCCTTGAGAAAAATCAGAACTGAATTTAAGAAAAATTATAAATAAAGTGAAACTTTTGATCTTCATGGAAAACAATCGCAGTCATAGCATTACTTTTTCTATCTTCCATCTAAAAATTTAGAATAGAACTTTAAATTTCTTTATTTCTTTGGGGAACTTAAAACTGAAGTGGAAGATTTTTATTTTCTCTGGAGAAATTAGAATTGAAGTGTGTTCTTTGGTAAAGTTCAGAAGAGAACTTGAACTTTTCTTCACTTCGTTGAGAACATTTTAAATTGAACTAGAACTTTTTATCTTCCGGGAAAATATTCACAAGTATGGTATTACTCTTTCTATCTTCCACCGAAAAATTTCGAATTGAACTTTAAATTTCTTTATGTCTTTTGTGAAATAAAGAACTGAAGAGGAAGATTTTTATTTTCTCTGTAGAAATTAGAATTGAATTGTGTTCTTTGGTAAAATTCAGTATAGAACATGAACTTTTCTTCACTTCATTGAGAAAATTTTAAATTGAACTAGAACTTTTTATCTTCCGTGAAAATAATCACAAGTATGGTATTAATTTTTCTATCTGCCACCGAAAAATTTAGAAATGAACTTTAACTTTCTTTATGTCTTTGTGAAATAAAGAAGTGAAGTGGTAGATTTTTGTCTTCTCTGGAGAAATTGGAATTGAAGTGTGTTCATTGGTAAAGTTCAGAAGAGAACTTGAACTTTCCTTGACTTCGTTGAAAAAATTTTAAATTCAACTAGAACTTTTTATCTTCCGTGAAAATATTCACAAGAATGGTATTACTTTTTTTATCTTCCACCGAAAAATTAGAAATGAACTTTAAATATCTTTATGTCTTTGTGAAATAAAGAACTGAAGTGCAAGATTTTTGTTTTCTCTGGAGAAATTCGAATTGAAGTGTGTTCTTTGGTAAAATTCAGAAGAGAACTTGAATTTTTCTTCACTTCGCTGAGAAAATTTAAAATTGAACTAGAACTTTTTATTTTCCATGAAAATATTCACAAGTCGGATCTTACTTTTTCTATCTTCAACCTAAAAAGATCGACTTGACCTCTAAATTTCCTTATGTCTTTGTGACATAAAGAACTTAAGTGGAAGATTTTTCTTTTCTCTGGAGAAATTAGAATTGAAGTGTGTTCTTTGGTAAAATTCAGAAGAGAACTTGAACTTTTTTATCTTCTGTGAAAAGTTTGGAACAGTATTTAAAATTTTTCATCTCTTCGAGCCAGATCTGAACTAAATTTGAAATTTTTAATATTTTTTGGAAAAATAGAAATGATCAATGACTAATTTCTTTTTCATTGAGAAAATTCAGAAGAGAACTTGAACTTTCCCTCACTTCGTTGAGAAAATTTTAAATTGAACTAGAACTTTTTATCATCCATGAAAATATTCACAAGTATGATATTACTTTTTCTATCTTCCACCGAAAAATTTAGAATTGAACTTTAAATTTCTTTATGTCTTTGTGAAATAAGGAACTTAAGTGGAAGATTTTTATTTTCTCTGGTGAAATTAGAATTGTATTGTGTTCTTTGGTAAAATTCAGAAGAGAACTTGAATTCTTCTTCACTTCATTGAGAAAATTTTAAATTGAACTAGAACTTTTTATCTTCCGGGAAAATATTCACAAGTATGGTATTACTTTTTCTATCTTCCACCGAAAAATTTAGAACTGAACTTTAAATTTTTTATTGGGGAAATTAGAATTGAATTGTGTTCTTTGGTAAAATTCAGAATAGAACTCAAATATTCGCGATCAAAGTATAACTTTTCCTATCTTCTATGAAAAATTTGGAACAGAACTTTAAATTTCTTCATCTCTTTGAGAAAAAAATCTGAACTGAAGTGGAAATTTTTATATTATTTTGGGAAAATAGATTTGATAATAACTTATTTCATTTTCATTGAGAAAATTCAGAATCAAAGTTGAACTTTTCTTCTTCCGGGGAAATATTTAGAACAGAACTTTAAATTTTTTCATCTCTTTGAGAAAGGTCGGAATTGAATTTAATAAAATTTAAAATTAAAGTGAAACTTTTTATCCTCATGGAAAATAATCACAATCATAGTATAACTTTTCCTATCTTCTACGGAAAAATTTAGAAGTGTCCAACTCAGAAAATCCCGAAATAGTAATTTACATATCCCAAATCATAATTTTCTGAAAGCACACACCAATGAAAGGCTAAGAAATCTAGCTCAGAAAAGCCTGAATTAGCAAACTACTCATCCCAAACTATTGGTTTCAGACAACAAACACCTATGATGGACTAAGAATCCTAGCTCTGAAAAGTCCAAATAGCAAACTACACATAAATCATAAATTTCTGACAACACACACCTATAAAAGGAAAAGAAACCTAGCTAATAAAAGGCAGAAATAGCAAATTTAACCATCCTAAATCATATGTTTTAGACAGCAATCACCTATGAAAAGCTTAGAAATCCAGTTCTGAAAGTTAAAAAAATAGCAAACCATATATCCCAAATCACAGGTTTCAGACAACACATACCTATGAAATACTAAGAAATCCAACTCAGAAAAGCCCGAAATAGCAATTTACATACCACAAATCACAATTTCCTGACAGCACACACCTATGAAAGGCTAAGAAACCTAGCTCAGAAAAGTCAAAAATAGCGAACTAGTCATCCCAAACTAAGATTTCGGACAACAAACATCAACGAAAGGCTAAGAAATCTAGCTCAGAAAAGTTAATAGTAGCAATCCATCCATCACAAATCAAATGTTTCAGTCAACACACACCAACTAAAGACTAAGAAATCAATCTGAGAAAATCCCGAAATAGTAATATAAATATTCCCAAATCATAGGTTTCAGACAACACACACCTACGAAATACTATGAAACCTTAGCTCAGAAAAGCCTGAAATAGCAAACTATTCATCCCAAACTAGAAGTTTCAGACAACAAACGCCTATGAGAGACTAAGAATCATAGCTCTGAAAAGTCCAAGAAGCAAACTACACATCCCAAATCTTAATTTTCTGACAGCACATACCTATGAATGGCTAAGAAACCTAGCTCAGAAAAGTCAAAAATAGCAAACTACTCATCCCAAACTATAGGTTTCAGACAACAAACACCTATGAAAGGCTAAGAAATCAAGCTCAGAAAAGTAAAAAATAGCAACCCACACACCCCAAATCATAGGTTTCAGACAACACACACCAACGAAAGACTAAGAAATCTAGCTTAGAAAAGCCCGAAATAGTAATTTACATATCCCAAATCATAGGTTTCAGACAACACATACCTATCAAAGACTAAGAAACCTAGCTCATAAAAGCTTGAATTAGCAAACTACTCATCCCAAACTATTGGTTTCTGACAACAAACACCTGTGATGGACTAAGAATCCTAGCTCTGAAAAGTCCAAATAGCAAACTATGCATCCCAAATCATAATTTTCTGACAACACATACCTATGAAAGGCTGAGAAACCTAGCTAATAAAAGCCGGAAATAGCAAATTTACATATCCCAAATCATAAGTTTCAGACAACACACACCTATGAACGGCTCAGAAATCCAGCTCAGAAAAGTCAAAAATTGCAATCCATCCATCCCAAATCATAGGTTTCAGACAACACACACCAACGAAAGACTAAGGAATCTAGCTCAGAAAAGTCCGAAATAGTAATTTACATATCCCAAATCATAAGTTTCAGATAACACACATCAACGAAAGACGGGGCTCGGGGAGATTCTTTGAGGGTCTGTGGGACCCTTGAGAGCCGGGTGGTCCCTTGGGAGCTTGGGGGGACTTTGGTGGCCCGGGCGCTTCGTGGGGGTTTGGGGTGGGGGTAGCGTAGCCCTTGGGGGCTGGGGTAGGGGACCTCACAACACTGTTCAAATGTAAATTGTGTATTATAATGACTATAGAGCTTGACCCTCGAATTCTCCTCTAAAATCTCTTCAAAAATCATCTTTTAAAATGTCTCTAAGTGTTTCGCCGAAATAATTCCCTAAAATAATAATTTGTTCTGAAAAGATATAATAAAGCCTTAAAAAAGTATTAAAATGGGGGCTCAGGAGCCCTTGGGGCGCCGGGGGCCCTTTGGGAATCCGGAGAACCTTTGAGGACCGGTGGCTTCCTCCGGGGTTGGGGTGGGGGGAGCGGAACCCTTTGGGGTTGTGGTAGGGGACCTCACAACACTGTTCAAATGGAACTTGTGTGGTATAACGACCACAGAGTTTCACCCTCAAATCCTCTTCTAAAATCATCTTTTAAATCATCTTTTAAAATGTCTCTAACTGTTTCGCCGAAATAATTCCATAACCTGTATAAAACGGTTTCGCCCAAATAATCCCTAAACGTAATTTCAGCGTGTTCCTTATGTTTTTGGCATCTCTGCGCTGACGCATTTCAAATTACTAAGAAACCTGATTCCCGCGCTAAAACAATTCATCGCTAAGATGTTTCTTGGAGAATTGTTTCCATGGCGTTTGGTTATTAATATCTTTTGGAGTTCAACCAGTAGAGTTGTTTCCGAGGCAAAGACATTAATGACTTGGATCTATTCCCGGAGAATCGTTTCTAGGTGAAAAATTTTAAAGTCTGACAGATGACGTCATTGGTTGATTGATCTGTCAAGAAAGGGGAATTAATGTGTTGTTTCTAAGGGGAATTATTGATTCACGATAGGGGAATTGAGGTTGACAGCACAGGTGTTCCAAATTTCTGGAAACTCATAACATTCGCTGAGAGTGTGCACTTACAACAACAATAACAACATCGACCTTAACATTCGCTGAGAGTGTACACTTACAACAACAACAACAACATCGACCTTGACATTCGTTGAGAGCGTGCATTTACAACAACAGTAACAACAACACCTTTGGAAATTTAGGTGATTGCCACACTTTGATTACGCAATCAATTTCTCAGAAATCCATCTCCCCTAGGGACTCTATGCCCATATATGGTGTGCAAAAAAGTTGTAGGTGGCAGCAGGGGTGAATCGTGGGAGTCGGACCCCCCTTTCTACTCACAGCAACAACCAGGAAAACTTCGGATCAATGTAGCACCAAAAATTCTTTTACCTGGGATTCTTGTGGATTCTTATACAGAGTTGGTATACTCAAATCAAATGTTAGGAGCACGTAGCTCGGTCGAAAAAACACTCGAAAGATTAATAGAAATTTGTATTTTTCAATATATGAAAAAAAACGTAAAAACAGTTTGTCGAACCTGTCATATTTGTTTAAGAAGAAATGAGGTCCCGAAATCCATACATCGAATATTAAGGCAAACAGATACTGCAATCTACCGTTTAGAATAGTTAGCATTGACACCGCGGGTCCCCTCCCATCATCACCTAATGACACTGCTGCTCTGGCTCGACATATAGTAATACTTATAGAGTACTATACTAAATTCGTCGTGTTAGCTCCGTTAAAAGACATAACGGCAAGATCAATTTGTGATTTCCTTAGGGAAAAGGTGATAGGGTACCTCGGTTTGTTCGAGCTCTTGATGAGTGATTCTCACCCTACTTATCGTTCCGAAAAAATGCAAAAATTCCTAGCAAGCATGAATATTAAACACCGCTGCACCATGCCATATAACGCCCGAGCTAATGGACAATATGAACATTCAGTAAAGACCGTCAAGGCTATTGCCAGAGCCTTTGCTCCCAAGATCAAAGTAATTGGAGCAAATATCTCCCCGAAATTCAGCTTGCCAGCAACACCGGCATTTCCACAAGCACAAAATTTTCACGATATCAAATGATTTTTGGAAGACAACCAACTACCTTTCTTGACTTACAGTTAAATCGTCCTAACAGGGCAGAATATGCTCGTTATGAGGATTACATAGTCACTCTAGTCGAATCTTTATTCCTTATTCGCCCAATCGACACACGAGAAATGAAAAAATCACGTGTAGAACAAGCCAGACAATATAATAAGCACGTTCATGAATTGCCTGAACTAAAAACTGATGACTTAACATATGTACAGGACTTCACTGTGATGGGCCTAGACAGGAAGTTTCGTGGGCCAAATGTAATTATTAAAATGCTTTACCAGTCTGTTTTTCCTCTACAAGAACTTCAAGAAAAACAAATGCGTCGCACTGTACATGCACGCTTCTTCAAACCTGTGAAAAATACTACAGTCTTCCTCCAGCGAAACCCCGAGTTCCAAAAAGCTGTAGAAATCCTCCAGTTGGCAAATAGGTCAGGAGAGACCAACGGTAGCACTTTTCGTGAATTAGTTCGGAGGGACACTCCCAACGCGGATAGAATGCCAGTAGTTTTAAATTTTTCTACACCTAGTAGGGGAATAGATCAAACTAATTCACTTGCAACTTATCATGTAGACCCTTTAAACATTCAGGACAGAAATGAAGGGCAAAATTGTTCATTAAATGCAGAATTAATTTCAAACAGGGAAATAGTCGGAGATACAACCATTTTTGGTCCATTGGATTACCAAAGTGGTAATAATAGTGAACAATATGATCATGAAATAAATAACACCAGTTTCAAGTTCTACGCCAACTAACTCAAAAATGCTTAAAAGAGGATCAATCCCTCCATTTTGTAATCTTTCACCAGGGATTGAAATGACTAGTATAAATACATCCTAAGGAAGTAACCAAAATTCGGATCAAGATTTAGGCCGGGGAAAACGATCAAGGCACCCACAAGGGTTTATGAGGACGTAGATTCGGATTATTCTGGGTAGGATGCTCAGATCTTAAAACATCTTTAACTTTAAGTCGTGTGTATAAGTATTTTACTAGTTATTCAATGTCCTTTTTTAATATCTCTCATAAAATAGTGCATAAATTTTGTAAATGGAAATTATATATATATATATATATATATATATATATATATATATATATATATATATATATATATATATATATATATATATATATATATATATATATATATATATATGTATATATAGAATATATATATATATATATATATATATATATATATATATATATATATATATATATATATATATATATATATATATATATATATATATATATATATATTTCGCTACATTAAAACGCGATAACATTTATTGTTAAGTCTATGTTATATGTTTACGTGTACGGACAATTGTAAGTGACTGCGCACCTAGTGAACGAAAAGGCTTTCACTTAGGCTAAAAACAGTTTCAAAGATTGCCGGTTTTGTGGCCGAGAAGGGAAGCACAGTTTAAAGACTTATCCTGCCGAAGTGATTCCCCGTCAAAACAAAACAATTTTATTTTCAGTGTATGTTTGTATGAGTGCATACTTTAATTTAGTTTTTGCTGTTTGTTCTTTTAATTTTTGTGTCCTAATTTTATGTTAATTTCATGGATATTCCGCACCGTAATACCAGAACTTTTAAGCATAGTTTAAAAATCTTAATTTTTGCTACAGTCAGGATTTAAGTGATGTAAAAGATAATCTAAAAACTTTTTTTTTAATTTTTTTAAACTCCAAATTCTGAAGGGAAATAATGATAAGGAATTGTGGTTCTCCTTAAGAGGGGGATGGATTGTAAAGGGTTCCGGATTTAAATTGTGTTAATAGTGTTAAGTATTTGGGATAAATTCGAGAAGCCTTTTCCGGGTCTCATGTTAACAGAATTTGTTGTATATATTTCAACGAGAGCTCGGTCCAGGGGGGTACTTTTGGAACTAAGGCTGGTTCTGAGAAACGGTTCGTTCCCAGGCTGGTCGAACAGCCAATCGCTGGGAGATTCCTAGAAAATATTGATAAACCTGTAGAAATACAAGTATATATTTGTGTGTTTAGCCCTTAGATAGGGACAGTCGAATTTATATATTACACGAGATAAGTGTGTTCTTCTAGCTATGGCGTTGATATAAATAAAGACTTTTTATACGAAATATCTTTGGCCTTGAATTATATAAAATATCTATGGACTTGAATATCTAGCTCTGCGAAATGGTAATAGTTTTTAAGCACCATTGGATGGACTCGCCCAACTATTTAACAATAAGAGAAAGCTTACAATGGTAAAACAGTAGTAGCTGAAAGAATTGTGGATTGAAAGAATTCTGGTCATCCAAATCTTATTGCTAGACTTACTGCTGATTCTGACTAAAATCGGGTCTTCGGTCCCCGCACTGATACCCGTTCAATGCGGGAGTACCTATTTTTGTTATGTTTTTACGACACAGACAAAAATAGGAGGGGAGGGGTTCAAACCCTGCACCCCAGCCCCTGGATTCGATATTGCAATTCAAGGATTTTTCATCTCTAACAAGCTCTTGAGTTGGGTTCTAATGGGTACACCCTCTCGGAATTCCTTATCGATTTTTCCTCGGTTACTACAACCATGTGCAATTCATAGCAAAATCATACTTTTAATTATCCGATTAAAAGCTTAAAAAAAACTAAACTGTTGATTCTACCGGGATTCGCAATCTGTGTCCTGGTTTTAGACACCTTTAAATCTCCTAGGAAAAGAATTAGCAAGCTGATACTCGAACTTTATCAACGAAAAATAACAAAAAAAAACAGCATTAACTAAACATATAAATAAAAACAGAATAAACACAATACAAAAAGAATAAAAGGAAACCTAATAAAACATCACATCAAAAACAATAAAGCAACAAGCCAAATGTCTGCTATAAATAATGTATTCCATACTACACATTATAAACGTCATTGAAGTATTTTCCTTGTATAAATGTTCTTTTGTACCATTTTTGCCTTTTTATGTACATGGCCGTATTTTTGGTTTTCAAATGCAATTCATCCTATTGTACGTCTGAATTATCGTTTGATATAGGATTTTAGAAAAATGAAAGTCTTTTTATTCAAAAACACTACTTCGTGGAACTTTTGCTTTTGTTTCTGTTAAGTTTTATGTTTGGACAACCCAAAAGAATTCAGAAAATTGACTCCAACAACACAAAGTAGCAATAGATATAATATACAACAATAACAATAAAAACTATAAAAAACAAAATCAATAGTATAATAAACATTCACAAACATTTAATTAACAGAAGCGAAACATCTATTTTGAGCTTCCACATAAAAATATTCTGTCTGACGAAACAAAAATAGTTGATAATCGTGCAGGCTATTACAAGGTTTTAGAAGAATTATGTAAATAAAAAAAGTGTGTATAAAGAGATTATCAAACAGTTCGTGGTAACGAACTGTAAGTAAGGAGCGACCCGGCTAAATAGTAACCGAAACTCTAATTTTTGATACCAATATCAAAACAAAAATTTTGATACCAATAGATCGAACAGTTCGCGGTAACGAACTGTAAGTAAGGAGCGACCTGGCTCAATAGTAACCGAAACTCTAAAAAACGGAATGTTGATACCAATAGATACATAAAAAAAATCAGATTATAGTATTGATTTCAAATATATAAGTTTCATCAATTTTAGTATTACCCATCAAAAGTTACGCGCCTGAGAAAATTTGGCTGATTTTAGAAAAAAGGGAGAAATACCCCCTAAAAGTTATAGAACCTTAATGAAAATCACACCATCATATTCAGCGTATAAGAGAACCCTACTGTAGAGGTTAGAAGCACCTATCTACAAAAATGTGGAATGTTGCATTTTTTGCCAGAAGAAAGATCACGGATGCGTGTTTATTTTTTTTTTTTTTTTTGTTTTTTTCCCAGGGATGATCGTATTGACCCAGTGGTCCTAGAATATCGTGGGAGACCTCATTGGAACGGAGATTAAAAGTTCTAGTGCCCTTTTTAAGTGACCTAAAAAAAATGGAGGGCAACTAGGCCCCCTCCCACGCTCATTCTTTTCCCAAAGTCACCCGATCAAAATTTTGAGATAGCCGTTTTTTTCAGCATGGTCGAAAATATGATAACTATGTCTTTTAGGATGACTTAATCCCCCGAAGTCCCCGGAGGGATGGCTGAAAGTTAAATACATCAAAAGAATCAGATTCTTACGCTGATTTCAAATATGTAAGTTTCATCAAGTTTAGTGTTACCCATCAAAAGTTAGGTACCTGAGAAAATTTGCCTTATTTTCGAAAAAATGGGGAAACACCCCTTAAGTCATAGAATCTTAATGAAAATCACACCATCATATTCAGTGTATCATAGTCCTGTTGTAGACGTGTCAAGCTTCTATCTGAAAAAATGTGGAATTTTGTATTTTCTGCCAGAAGAAAGATCACAGATGCGTGTTTATTTGTATTGTTTTTTTTTCTCAGGGCTGATCGTATCGACCCAGTGGTCCTAGAATATCGCAGGAGGGCTCATTCGAATGGAAACTAAAAGTTCTAGTTCCCTTTTTAAGTGACCAAGAAAATGGAGGGCAACAAGGCCCCCTCCCACGCTAATTTTTTCCCAAAGGCACCCGGTCAAAATTTTGAGATAGCCATTTTGTTCAGCATGGTCGAACAAATATATAACTATCCCTTTGAGGATGACTTAATTCCCCACAGACCCAGGGGGAAGGTCTTCAAGTTATTAACTTTGCCCAATGTTTACATATAGTACTGGTTATTGGGAAGTATATAGACGTTTTCAGGGGGAATTTTTTTTTATAGTGTGGGGGGGGGGGGGTTGGTCGGGGGGTTACGTGGGAGGATCTTTCCATGGAGGAAGTTTTCAGGGGGAAAGAGACATTGCTAAGAAGGGGACGCTGGATTTCCCAGCATTATTAAAAAAAACGATCATAAATTAAATAATAAAAAAAAAAATAGGTTTTCAACTGAAAAACTTTTCAACTGAAAACTTTCCAACATCAAAACTTAAAACGAACAGAAACTGTTACGTATATGATTGGGTGCGCCCTCTAGTCAATACCTCGCTCTTTGTGCTAAAGTTTTTTTTAGTACTTTCATAAGAGCTATGTATTCTAATTAACGGTCTTGGTGATTAAGGGGCCATTCCTAAAAAATTGGAACAAAATTGGAACTTTATCGTAAAGAGCGAGGTATTGACTAGAGGTGCAAACCCCCCTAATATACGTAATAAAAATGCAGGAATAAGGAAGTTCGTTACGTAAGTTAATTCGTAAGTTACGCATATTTATTACCGATAAAAACGTTCATAAATAAATTAGACAACTTTCGAGAAAGCCATTTAGCCAAAAAAAAGTAAAATTAATATGCAAATTTCATATTAATTATTCATGTACGGTGAGCCAAAATCCAAACCCGCATAAATTTAAAAATGTTCAGAAATTAAATAAAAAAAAAGTTTTTTTTACCCGAAAGTAAGGAGCGACATTAAAACTTAAAACGAACAAAAATTTTCCGTATATGAAAGGGGCTGTCCCCTCCTCAACACCTCGCTCTTTATGCTAAAGTTTGACTCTTTTTCTTAACTCTATTTTTTAAAACAATAAAAAACTTTAGCGTAAAGAGCGAGGCGTTGAGGAGGGGATAGCCCCTTTCATATACGGATAATTTTTGTTCGTTTTAAGTTTTAATGTCGCTCCTTACTTTCAGTTAATTTTTTTTTTTATTTGATTTCAAAAAAAGAGGATGAAAATGTCAATTAAAACCCAATTTATAATAACTTAATAAAAAAAAAAACAGGCTAGAACAATATGTGCTAATAATAAATAGGATCAATAAATTTTGTTCAGTCAGACCGATATAAGTTTGAACCTTAGTTATAAAGGTTAAAAAAAAGTCAACTAGCTTATACCAGATTAGCAATGCAAAGGCTTCATTCAATTTTTCAGACATAATAGTTCCTTAACAAGTATTTGATCTTAGCCTATCGCCTACATAAAAAAAAAAACACTCGAATGAAGTATTACTTATAGTATTTAGTATAGTATATAGTAATATACTTATAGTAGACATTTGCCTTGTTGCTTTATTGTTTGTAATGTGATGTTTTACCATATTGCACTTTTCTCAAATGTTAATTTTCCTTTTGTCCTTCTGTTTGTTTTTTGTGTGTAGGATACGTCGTGTTTTTCTTTAAATGTTTTGTTTAGACTAGTTGTTTTTGTTGGTTAAGCCTTCCGGTTGGGAAGCTAAAACATTCAGTCCCTTTATTATTATTTTTTTTGTATTAAATTTTTATTTTTATTTTATCTGTCTTATTAAAAAAAAAAACCGATTATAATATGTTGTTGTTCCTGTTATAAACAGACATGCAGAGTAGTCTAGGACATTATTTAAATTTACTTACGCAATAAGGGCCTTCCTTCACATGTTGAAAATTGGAGTAGAATACATGATTGGGTTGGAAAATCAAACACTGTGCCATCAGGACACAGAAATGGTTTCTTCTTACCGTACTGACACTCGTAAAATTTGTCACATTGGGCTCGATCTGCGACATAGTATGGACTTGAACTATTTAAACACTCAGTAACCACTGTGAGTGACAAAGGGCCTGGAATTGGCGTCACGACAGGTACTAAAAGACGTTAAATATTATGAATGTATGACCTGTCTTCTCGTTATAGTTATAGCATCCTCCCTAGATGATAAAGGGGGTGGTAAAAATCTTCATAAACAAGGGGTTCGCACCCCCTTCAGCCCCACGCTCTTTACTCTAAAGTGTAACTATATTTAGAGAAAACAATGCACTTTTTAAAACGTGTAACCATTAAGCCAGTTCTTTGTGACTGAATGCACTAAGACTGAAACAGCTAAAATCCCCAGTTGAAATTAATGCACTAAATTGTTGAATTTAACAGACTTTCAAGAAAGCTAAACTTTTGATTAAAGAGCAGTAAAGAGCAGTAAAAAGTTTGATTAAGAGCAGTGGCTAAAATTTTGAATTGACTTACTGATAATACTACGAATGTAAGTACAGCTGCCTGAAAGTGAAGCTGTCTACTTGATCTATCTTTCCGTTACCCAACATCACCATTTCACATTTATTCCTAGCCGTAG
Source organism: Artemia sp. Qi Xiang Cuo (assembly GCF_049724085.1). NCBI lineage: Eukaryota > Metazoa > Arthropoda > Branchiopoda > Anostraca > Artemiidae > Artemia > Artemia sp. Qi Xiang Cuo. Next base: position 59,649,192 of record NC_142811.1, read on the forward strand.
CGACTTAGTCTTCTTAATATAAATTTTCAGGTATATTCTAGCTCCCAGAATCCACAAAACCTCTAAAAATTCATTCATTTTGCTTAGACTTTCATCTAGGATGCTTAAGTCATCTCTAAGTCATAATCTTAAGTCATAATCTAAGTCTAGGAAGTTTTTTCTTTCCTTTTTGATTCCGTGTTGTCCCATAGCCTTTCCTGCACTCCTTAAGATAAAGTCAATCAAAATGATCAATATGAATGGGAACAGAACACAACCTTGCTTAACTCCCTATTTAATACTAAACCAAACGAAACTCAGAGGAGAGAAAGTAACAAAATGAAAAATAAAATCAAAAAAGGGTGAAAAAACGAGGATTTTGTCAGCCAGCGAACCATGAAGATGACAAAATATAAGCAAATCTTTCGACAAGGACCTCCGCCAAGCCGTCCTCAGTACTAAACAAAAAATAAAAGAAAAAAAAAAAAAACGAAAATCTAACCTTTCGAAGTTTACTGTACAAAGACAGAACAGACACTGAATAAAAAACCAGGCAGGAATCACTGAAAATGAATTTACCAAGATGATTGTGCAAGGATCTTTCGTCTTGCAATAATTTTAGCTGGTCTACAATTTCGGTTTTCATTAGATATGCAAATAGGTTCTTTTAAGTTTTTTCGGGTGAAAATATTGATTAGTATTATTATTGAAGTATTATTCTCGTACATAGTGCTCATCACTATAATATATTTGTTTGGTATACCCACAGTTTATAGAATTAGTTTGCATTAATTAAACTTGCATTAATTAAACTTGCTCCTAACGTAAGTTTATCGGATCAACCTATTTTGCGCCCCCCCCCCCTAAAAAATCCTGGATCCGCCCCTGAAACCATCACACCTATTCCACCAGTTATTTGAAGAAAAAAAAATCCTTATTTTCACAAAATTAATCAACCCCCCGCCCCCTTTTTATAAAATCATAACTATGCTATTCAGTAGATCCATGCAAACAATAGATTGGGTCGAAATTTTTGGATAAAATAAGTAATTAAAGTGTGATGGAGCTTTCACAAAACCCAAAGCCGGCTCACATAGTTTTTTTTCTGCATTCAAAATTGTGAACGACTCAATTTCAAACCATTTCTTATTGATTGACGCAAACAGACTAGCCAGCTAATCAATGAATAAGTGGGAGGAGCTTTTTGTTCACACCGAGAATGAAGACCAGAAATGATCTGCGATAAACTTACTGGATAATTCTATAAACTGTGAGTATACCATACAAGGATAAGACCTTCTTTAAGGCTCTTCAGCTGAACCGAACGCTTGCTCATAATAGATAAAACTGTGTACTTAAGGTGTTTGATGATGGTACTTCTCAATTGTTAACCTAAGACTGAAAATCTGGTCGACTCATCCTCTACCCTTCCTAAAACCGCACTGTTCTTCGCTGAAAACTTTGTCTACAACATGTCAAACTCAAAAGGGTGTTTGGTGACTCAGGCACTTCTCAGTTTTAAGCCTAAGAGTGAAAATCTGGTGGAATCATCCTCTACCCTTCCTAAAACCCCATTGTTTTTCTCTTAAAACTTTGTCTACAGTATCTCGAAGTATAAAAAGTATGATCCTACTAAGTAATTTGCTACCTACAGAATTCAGGCTAATGTCTCTATAATTACCGCACTCGCTCTTATCACCTTTCTTATACAAAGGTTTAATAAGGATTCTTCTAAAATCACAAGGTAGCCTAGTTTCGAAAAGTAGCCTCTGTTTCAAAAATCAGATTCATAATCTTAAGTAACTTATTTCTAACCTTATTGCCACCATATTTAAGAAACTCATTCACCAGACTATCTTTTCCTTAATATCTTTTCTTACAACTCTATCCCAGTTTAGCGCATTGTCAAAAAGTTCTGCTCACCTCTTTTTAATTCTTTCACTAATTGTCCCCTCGATCCTCCCTTCAACTGGGACAAGTCCAGATTGACAATTCCCTATCAATTTATTAACATGCCAGTACAGTATTTTATTATTATTCCGCCTAGCTGCATCTTCTAGATCCTTGACAATTTTATCCATAGCCTCCACTTCACACCTTCTTAGTTCGTATTTTAATACTTTCTCCACTTTTTATACATTCTTCTTTTTCTTTAATATGATCTATCACTCAGATAATTCCTGTGCACGCCCCTCCTTTCTATTAAACAAAGCATTTTTGCTAATATTCTTAGCTGTATTCCTAACTTTCTTTCCTAAGACACCATCAGCAACTTCACAAATTATTTTACTAAAAATATTCTATCCATATTCTACATTATCAAATTTTAAACTCTTCAATTTAGTATTCAACTGCTCCTGGAGATTTTCGCTCAAATTTTTATCCTGGAGTCTACCAACGTCATGGCTTCCCGGAAGATAGTAACCCCTCCAAGATTTCAGCTTTAAATTAACCTTGACACTACTAGATCTTTACTTTTAACATCAATAGCAGCACTCCTATATACCCTAGTATACCAAATATTCCTATACCAAATTTACTGAGGCTAAGATACCATCTATCACTATTTCTACCTATCTGGTTCTTAAAACCTCCTAATAAAAACGCCATATTTCTACCTGGGACCCTGTCTATTTGTTTCTGTAACTATAAGTTTCATCATTGTCACTACTATCTCCGTCAGTGGGTTCTACAGGGGCATATACTACTATGGCTGCCCAGTGGCGTCGTTTAGTGTGGGCAAGTGGGGTGGCAGTTGCCTCCCACAATAATTGGGAGAAAAAATTATTAAGCAACTTTAAAACTGTTGCTCATTTTAAGTTTCAACTTTTTTCTTTACTTTGAGCAGATATATATATATATTTGCCTCTCAATTACTTGGACTATCTGTCTTGGCTTTTCTCTGTCTACAATTACCCAGCCCAGTCTTGATGCAACCTATTGCCCAAAATACTTGATAAATTCAATTCAAAATCAACGGATAATTTTTTTAAGATATATCTTCAAAAATTGTAGTGAGAACCAGATAAAGAACCAGTTCTCACTACTTTTTTGAAGATATGTCTGAAAATTCCCTGTTTGACACGCATTGGAGAAGTTCTCACTACTTTTTTGAAGATATGTCTGAAAATTTCCCTGTTCTACACACATTGGAGAAGTTCTCACTACTTTTTTGAAGATATGTCTGAAAATTTCCCTGTTCGATACGCATTGCCAGCCCAGTCTTGATGCAACCTATTGCCCAAAATACTTGATAAATTCAATTCGTTGATAAATTCAACCGAGTCCGTTGATTTTGAATTGAATTTATCAAGTATTTTGGGCAATAGGTTGCATCAAGACTGGGCTGGCAATACGTGTCGAACAGGGAATTTTCAGACATATCTTCAAAAAAGTAGTGAGAACTTCTCCAATGCGTGTCGAACAGGGAATTTTCAGACATATCTTCAAAAAAGTAGTGAGAACTACTTTTTTGTGAGAAAGTGAGAAAGCCTGTCTTGGCTTTTCTCTGTCTACAATTACCCAGCCCAGTCTTGATGCAACCTATTGCCCAAAATACTTGATAAATTCAATTCAAAATCAACGGATAATTTTTTGAAGATATATCTTCAAAAATTGTAGTGAGAACCAGATAAAGAACCAGTTCTCACTACTTTTTTGAAGATATGTCTGAAAATTCCCTGTTTGACACGCATTGGAGAAGTTCTCACTACTTTTTGAAGATATGTCTGAAAATTCTCTGTTCGACACGGATTGGAGAAGTTCTCACTACTTTTTTGAAGATATGTCTGAAAATTCCCTGTTCGACACGCATTGCCAGCCCAGTCTTGATGCAACCTATTGCCCAAAATACTTGATAAATTCAATTAAAAATCAACGGATTTTTGAATTGATTTTATCAAGTATTTTGGGCAATAGGTTGCATCAAGACTGGGCTGGCAATCCGTTTCGAACAGGGAATTTTCAGACATATCTTCAAAAAAGTAGTGAGAACTTCTCCAATGCGTGTCGAACAGGGAATTTTCAGACATATCTTCAAAAAAGTAGTGAGAACTTCTCCAATGCGTGTCGAACAGGGAATTTTCAGACATATCTTCAAAAAGTAGTGAGAACTGGTATATATATATATATATATATATATATATATATATATATATATATATATATATATATATATATATATATATATATATATATAGCCATATATATATATATATATATATATATATATATATATATATATATATATATATATATATATATATATATATATATATATATATATATATATATATATATATATATATATATTTAATTAATAGATCCTCGGTTTTAACATACAAAAACTCGAAAAACAGGGGTCTATTACACTTCCTAGTATGTTCCACACTAATATTTACACATATATAGAAACTTCGAAACCTATCATCCAGTAGATAGGTGAGTGTAGTTAATGGTAAAATTGCGAAAATGTACTATACTTTCTGTTTCACCGCGTTTGCTCAGGTCAAATTTTCCCCCGATTGTCAAGGGTCTTTTGCTTCCTGAAATATATCAGTTCAAGATAAGAATTACTTGTTTTAAAGCTTTCAAAAATGGATAAGAATACACCCTCTACATCAAACAGTTCGTGGTAACGAACTGTAAGTAAGGAGCGACCCGGCTCAATGGTAACCGAAACTCTAGAAAACGGGTTATTGATACCAATAGATATATCAAAAGAATCAAATTTCAATGCTGATTTAAAATATATAAATTTCATCAAGTTTAGTGCTACCCATCAAAAGTTACGCGCCTGAGAAAATTTGGCTGATTTTCAAAAAAAGGGGGAAAGACCCCCTAAAAGTTATAGAACCTTAATGAAAATCACACCATCATATTCAGCGTATCAGAGAACCCTACTGTAGAGGTTTCAATCTCCTATCTACAAAAAAGTGGAATTTTACATTTTTTGCCAGAAGAAAGATAACGGATTCGTGTTTATTTGTTTGTTTTTTTTTTTCCCCAGGGGTGATCGTATCGACCCAGTAGTCCTAGAATATCGTGGGAGGGCTCATTGGAACGGAAATTAAAAGTTCCAGTGCCCTTTTTATGTGACCAAAAAAAAATTGAAGGCAACTAGGCCCCCTCCCACGCTTATTTTTTTCCCAAAGTCAGCCGATCAAAATTTTGAGATAGCCATTTTGTTCAGCATGGTCGAAAATATGATGAATATGTCTCTTAGGATGACTTAATCCCCCGAAGTTCCCAGAGGGAGGGCTAAAAGTTATGAACTTTACCCAATGTTAACATATAGTATTGGTTATTGGGAAGTATACAGAAGTTTTCAGGAGGTTTTTTTTCTGGTAGTGGGAGGGAAGGGTGGTTCGGTGGTTATGTTGGAGGATCTGTTCATGAAGGAAGTTTTCATGGGGGAAGGGAAATTGCCATGAAGGGGGCGCCGAACTTGCCAGCATTATTTATTGGTTATTGGGAAGTATACATCCATTTTCAGGAAGGATTTTTTCGGGAGGGGGGGGGGGGCTAGTGGAGGGGGTTACTCTGAAGATAATTTACTGTGAGGTTGGTTCTTTGGGGTACGGGCCAATTATCTTTCGGGGGCGCCGGATTTCCAAGCATTATTTAAGAAACGATCAGAAATTAAATATAAAAAATACAAGTTTTTTCAACTGAAATGTTAGAAGGAATATTAAAACTTAAAACAAACAGAAATTATAACGTATGTGAGGGGGTTCTCCCCCAAGTCAATACCTCGCGCTTTACGCTACAGTTTTTTTTTAGTGCTTTCAAAAGAGCTCTCTATTCTAATTAAACGGCCTTTGTGATTCAGGGGTTTCTGAATCAAAATTTTTTTAACTTTTAACGTAAAGAGCGTGGTATTGAATAAGGGGAGAACCCCTTCATATAAGTAATAACATATACGTAATAAAAAAACAATAAAAAACAAGCGATACGGCTCAATAGTAATCGAAACTTTTAAAAACGAAATTTTTATGTCAATAAATGTATCAAAAGAATGTTTTTATAATGCTGATCCTAAATATATAAATTTTATTAAGTTTAGTATTCCTCATCAAAGGCTACGAGCCTGAGAAAATTTACTCGATTTTTTAAAGAGGGGGGAAACATCCCCCCTCTTTAAAAAGGAAACATCCCCCCATTTTTAAAGAGGGGGGAAGTGAAAGAATTTTAATGAAAATCACACCGTCAGATTCAGCGTATCAGAAAACCCTATTACATAGGTTTCAAGCTCATATCTGCAAAAATCTGCAACTTTGTATTTTTTGCCAGAAGAAAAATATACGAATATAGAAGTTAGTTACGTAAGTTAATTTGTAAAGACATCCATTTAGCAAAAGAAAAGTAAAATTTTTATACAAATAAAATCTGCATTAAGTAAAAAACGATCAGAAATTAAATAAAAAAAACAAGTTTTTTAAACTGAAAGTAAGGAGCGACATTAAAACTTAAAACGAACAGAAATTATTCCGTATATGAAAGGGGCTGTCCCCTCCTCAACGCCTCGCTCTTTACGCTAAAGTTTGACTCTGTCTCACAACTTTATTTTTTAAAACAATAAAAAACTTTAGCGTAAAGAGCGAGGCGTTGAGGAGGGGACAGCCCCTTTCATATACGGAATAATTTCTGTTCGTTTTAAGTTTTAATGTCGCTCCTTACTTTCAGTTTAAAAAACTTGTTTTTTTTTATTTAATATACAAATAAGACAGAAATGGAATCAATCAAAAACAAGAAATTTATGCCATTGAAAACAGGAAAAAGAAATCATTGAAAAGAAAATAAGACTTAGTACTCTTTACAATAATATTTATACTGTAGCAGGATATATCAAATCAGTTGTAGTTTAGTCATAGAAGTTAGTAGGGAGGGGGGGGGGGGTAGGTATCAGCTCCAGGATGCATTTAATTGTTTTAAACTTTTGCCTTCAATATTTAAATAAAAACTTCAATATAGGCCTAAATTACATTGCTTATAATCAAGGCTGTATCTAGGGGAGGTGGTGGTGGTGGTCAGAGGGTTTGAACCCCTTCCCGAAATGTTTGTTTGAATCGTAAATGAACATAACAAAAATAAATATTAACAATTTTTTATACGTGTTTTAAGTCTTTTTGTGGCTCTCCCCCCCCCCCCAAAAAATATCATTTTGCAACCGCCACCCCCTACCCCCGAGAAAAAAGTCCTGGATACGACCCTTCTTGTAATTGAAACGCCTAAAGCAGGGCTCCCACGGTGTCAATAAAGTTAATAAACTTTTTATGAAAGTGCGAACCATAAAATTTGTCCAACTCACACAAGGATTTCACCTTTTTGAATTTACAGCAATTTTTCATAGAAAGTAACTGAAATAGTCAGACATGAAGCTAAGAAAACCATCTTTTTAAGCATTTTCCACTTTTATTAATATTAAAAAACACTTTTTGTTTATTTTATTAAGCGAAATATTAAAAAAGTATGCACTATTATACTTGTAGATACTAATTTGTATGTTGTTTATTTGAAATTTTTCACATGCCTTCTGCTATTGGTTGAACTTTGCGGAATTTCATGAAAAAGTTAAACAAAGTTCAACTTTTTTCCAACAGCAATAAAGTCAAAAAAGTCATGCAAGGAAAATGATTTATTAGCTTTGTGGACAGCTTTATTAACTTTATTGACGCCGTGGGAGCCCCGCATATTAAGCGCTGATAACCTCCTATTTCTTGTGTTTTGTATGCACATACTAACCCATATATATAGAACTGCGTAGAATGTAGAACCATGCTGACTTCATGCTTTTTTTGCTTTTCTAAATATTTCTTTTAAACAGCGCCAAAAAAAGAATTGACATAAATGCACTGAGGATTATCATAGGATGCGCAATCGCGCTGCCTAAGTAAAGAACGATGTCAGTAGAAGTGACCCTAAAGCTCGTGTCACCCCCCCCTGCTGCCATCTACAATTTAGTTTAATGCTGACGGGACATAATTTATTCAAGGATTATCGATCGAGTCTAATGTGGGTGTGTCAAGGTCAATCGATCTGTTGTTGTTTGGCCACGTGCGAATGACATGAGGGGTGATTTACATAATCGATGGGGGACATTATTGATTCACGAGCGTGGGGCTGACGGGACATAATTTATTCAAGGATTATCGATCGAGTCTAATGTGGGTGTGTCAAGGTCAATCGATCTGTTGTTGTTTGGCCACGTGCGAATGACATGAGGGGTGATTTACATAATCAATGGGAGAATGATTGATTCACGAGCGTGGGGATGAAGGTACATAATTTATTCAAGGATTATCGATAGAGTCGCATGTGGGTGTGTCAAGGTCAATCGATCTGTGGTTGGTTGGCCACGTGCGAATGACATGAGGGGTGATTTACATAATCGATGGGGGAATTATTGATTCACGAGCGTGGTGATGACGGGACATAATTTATTCAAGGATTATCGATCGAGTCTAATGTGGGTGTGTCAAGGTCAATCGATCTGTTGTTGTTTGGCCACGTGCGAATGGCATGAGGGGTGATTTACATAATCGATGGTGGAATTATTGATTCAAGAGCATGGGGAATTATGAAACAATATGGTCATAGAGTCCCTAAGTGGAAAGATTACGTAATCGCTCAATGACCTCTTTTTCCACGATCGATTTATTTGTTGTTTCTATGTGTAATAACTCGGGGGGGGGACGAAGGTTGCACATGCGCATTGAATTCTAACGGGAACAATGTTATTGATCTAGGGCTCGAGGGGGAAGTGAATTTTCTCACTTGGATTTACATAATCGCTAGGGGAAATTATTGATTCACGAAGGGGGGAATTAAGAAACAAACATGGCTTCATTATTGTTTGGCTAACCTAACCTGTGAACTTGATTTACATAATCGGTCGGGAAATTATTGATTCACGAAGAGGAAATTAAGAAACATTAAGGCTTCTTTAATCTGTGATTTACATAATCGCTAGGGGGAATTATTGATTCACGATGGGGGAATTATGAAACAAACAAGGTTTCATTGTTGTTTGGTTAGCTTAACCTGAGAAATTGATTTACTTAATCGTCGGGGAAATTCTTGATTCACGAAAAGGGAATTAAGAAACATTAAGGCTTCTTTAATCTGTGATTTACATAATCGCTTGGGGAAATTATTGATTCACTAGGGGGGAATTAAGAAACAAACATGGCTTCATTGTTGTTTGGTTAGCTTAACCTGAGAAATTGATTTACATAATCGGCGGGGAAATTGTTGATTCACGAAGAGGGAATTAAGAAACATTAAGGCTTCTTTAATCTTTAGGCCTGAGGGATTTATTTATTATTGTTGTTTTTGGACAAGTGCATGCCATAAACCACGTGGTGCTGTCACGAGTCAGAACACCTGTGCTGTCGACCTCAATTCACCTATCGTGAATCAATAATTCCCCTTAGAAACAACAAATTAATTTCCCTTTCTTGACAGATCAATCAATCAATGACATCATCTGTCAGACTTTAAAAATTTTCGCCTAGAAACATTTCTCCAGGAATAGATCCAGGTCATTAATGTCTTTGCCTCGGGAACAGTTCTACTGGTCGAACTCCAAAGGATATTAATAACCAAAGGCCATGGAAACAATTAGGCAAGAAACATCTTAGCGATGAATTGTTTTAGCGTGCGAGAAGGTTTCCTATTAATTTGAAATGCGTTAGCACAGAGATGCCAATAACAAAGGAACACGCTGAATTTGCGTTTAGGGATTATTTGGGCGAAACAGTTTTAGACAGTTAATGTAACTATTTCGGCGATACAGATATAGACATTTTAAAAGAATATTTTTTAATATATTTTATAAGAGAATTTAATGGTGAAACTCTGTGGTCTTTATAATACACAAGTTTCATTTGAACAGTGTTGTGAGGTCCTCTAACCCAACCCAAAAGGGTTCCAATCCTCATACCCCAACCCCGAAGGAAGCCCCAGGTCCTCAAAGGTCCACCGGGCTCCCAAAGGCCCTCCACCGGTCCCCAAATGTCCCCCCGGCCCCCAACTGCCCCCCCGGACACTCAAAGGTCCCCCAAGCTCCCAAAGGGCCACCGGCGCCCCCAAAGGCCCACCCCAGACCCTCAACGGCCATCCTCGGGCCCCCCAAAGGCCCATCGAGCTCCCAAAGGACCAACGGGGTCCCAAAGACCATCCACCGGTCCCCAAATGTCACCCAGACACCCAAAGGCCCTCCCTGTGCCCCAAAGGCCCTCCCTGTGCCCCAAAGGCCCTCCCCCGGCCCCCTCCTCCTCCTCCCCCCACCTCTTCCTCCTCCTCCTCCCTCCTCCTCCTCCTCCTCCTCCTCCTCCCTCCCTCCTCCTCCTCCTCCTCCTCCTCCCTCCTCCTCCTCCCACCTCCTCCCTCCTCCTCCTCCTCCCCTCCCCCCCATTCCCTCCCCATTTTTTATACTTTTTTTGTGCATTGAGACACAGAACGACCCCCTGCCCCCGGCCCCTCCCCCCTCCAAAGGTCTGATTTTTTCAAAGTTCATTTTGAATTTCTTTCATTGAAATGCAAGAGTTGGAATATTTCAGTAGTGTTTGGTTGTGGTTTACCTTGTCACAGTTACATTTTCTTGATTTTTCAAAGTTCATTTTGAATTTCTTTCGTTGAAATGCAAGAGTTGGAATATTTCAGTAGTGTGTTGTTGTAGTTTACCATGTCACAGTTACATTCCCTTAATTTTTCATAGTTAATTTTGAATTTCTTTCGTTGAAATTCTAGAGTTGTAATATTTCACTATTGTGATGTTGTAGTTTACACTGTCACAGTTACATTCCCTTAATTTTTCATAGTACATTTTGAATTTCTTTCGTTGAAATGCAAGAGTTGGAATATTTAAGTAGTGTTTGGTTGCGGTTTACCATGTCACAGTTACATTCACTTGATTTTTGATAGTCCATTTTGAATTTCTTTCGTTGAAATGCATGAGTTGGAATATTTCAGTAGTGTTTGGTTGCGGTTTACATTGTCACAGTTACATTTTCTTGATTTTCCAAAGTGATTTTTGATTTTATTTAATTTAAATGAAAGAGTTGGAATATTTCAGTAGTGTTTGGTCGTGGTTTACCTTGTCACAGTTACATTTTCTTGATTTTTCAAAGTTCATTTTGAATTTCTTTCGTTGACATGCAAGAGTTGGACTATTTCACTTGTGTTTGGTTGTGGTTTACCTTGTCACAGTTACATTGTCTTCATTTTTCAAAGTTCATTTTGATTTTCTTTCGTTGACATGCAAGAGTTGGAATATTTCACTAGTGTTAGGTTGTGGTTTACCATGTCAGAGTTACATTCACTTAATTTTTCAAAGTTCATTTTGAATTTCTTTCGTTGAAATGCAAGAGTTGGAATATTTCACTAGTGTTTGGTTGAGGTTTACCTTGTCACAGTTACATTTTCTTAATTTTTCAAATTTCATTGTTAATTTCTTAAATTGAAATGCAAGAGTGGGAATACTTCAGTAGTGTTTGCTCGTGGTATACCTTGTCACAGTTACATTCCATTAATTTTTCAAAATTCATATTGAATGTCTTTCGTTGAAATGCAAGAGTTGGGATATTTAACCAGTGTTTGGTTGGGGTTAAACATGTCACAGTTACATTCTATTGATTTTTAATATTTCATATTGAATTTATTTAGTTGAAATGCAAGAGTTGGAATATTTCACTAGTGTTTGGTTGTGGTTTACCATGTCACCGTTACATTTTCCTGATTTTTCAAAGTTTATTTTGAATTTCTTTCATTGAAATGCAAGAGTTGGAATATTTCACTAGTGTTTGGTTGTGGTTTACCATGTCACAGTTACATTTT
>NC_142811.1:60483276-60516346 GCF_049724085.1 Artemia sp. Qi Xiang Cuo
CCAGGCATATAAATATCCTTCGTGAAATCATCGGAGACCTTAGGAGCGTTTACAATGGATAATATACGAACGAGAGTTATACTCTTTGAATCTAGATACGAGTAAACAAAGCAAGAAAGTAAAAATAGAAAAGTAATGGTTTTATTAGACTTACATTATTATACATAACGCTTCAAACTTCAATATGCAAGGCAACTACAGCAATGATTCTTACAGAAATGACGAATAATACATAATACAGTAATCACCGAAAAACACTTCTTCGCTACCATATAACACGAAGTTCTGCTTCTGAGCAATAAACGCTATTTTCTGATTGGTTCATCTCTACACGGAGGGCCCGTCTCTTTACTCTTATGCTGACAAAATCAAACATTATGCAGCCCAAAACTACCCAATAGTTTATTTTCGCGATATTCTGATCATTAAACATACACATTCCTGAAGTACTTCTAAAACTTCAAACTAAGTTTTAGACAATGTCCCACTATGTATTTCAAAGTACTCCTGCGAAATTCAAATCTATCTCATTAGTATTGTACTTGCAAAAAACCCGTGTTTTTTTGCTTTTCAGATCTGTCAATAGCGCTTGGAAATGTTCGAGATTCCTTTGTTTTGTAGAACAAAGAATGCGGATCTATACAGAGTACAACAGGTATTCATGAAGTTCTTGGTATTTGAAATTAATCACCTTTTGCTTTGAACTTTTTAAAGGGGTATTTGGCTGATAGATAAATGAGAGTTTAAGGCAGATTTCCAAGCTTAATTAAGGGGGTTTGATTTACATCGGAAGCGTATTTAGAATAAAGTAAACTTTTCATATTTTAAAGTAAGACATTGTACACGGTACATATCACCCATCCCAATTTTTAATAACGTCCCGTTATTAGTATTTGCTTGCCTTCGGGTTTTTAAATTTTTTGAAATTTGTCTACTATTTGTTTCATACAATTTTAACTGTTTTTATGTCATTATAAGTGTTTTTGCTCTTAAGCTATTAAAATTCTTTATATATGACTGTTACTATTTTTGTATGGTATTCTTTATATATCGTAACAATTGTGATTAGTAAACAATTGTTTTTTTTTTTTCTACAAATACAATATTAAAATCCAAAATCTATATAAAAATTGTCAATTATTTTTATTACTAGAACGATACTAAAAATTTTTTTTTTAAATATTATCCTTTTTATTTTTTTTTCTATTTTAAGCTAGCTACAGAATAACTAAGTTTACCATATTATTATAACTTAAAATAATATTACGACGATACTACAAATGATTATATATAAATATACAATTGCACATACATGAATATTTCGTAACACTCATTATTGTATTAACATTTTCACTGGTAATAGAAATATTTTTACTGGGTGTTTGTTATCTAAACACCAATAATACAATATCAATATTGTTGAGTTATCAAAGGTAATAAAACGTAATATAAGTTCACACCTATTTTACCACTATACGTGACCTTTAGTATACTCGCTTTTTCTTCTGTAAATTATGGTCCTTCGCTAGTATTGTTGAAACAGAAAAGATACTTCATATATAGTTTCTTCACAGATTAGTGTCACATTATAGATGCGTTCATCTCAGACAAAATGATTAAATCTCTGATTGCAGGTGCGTAGAATTTCACCATTAGGGTTCGTTCTCACCTGTTGTTTTTAATGTCTTGTAGGGTGCTCTATTGTTAAAGTCTTGAGCACTGGGATTACTTTGACGACAGAAGTGCTGATTGTTTGAAGACAACAGGATACGGTGTATTGTCTTTGGGTTATCTTCAGTTATGTAGAGAACGTATTTGTTGGTAAAACTGTTTCTTCGTGCGCTTAAATATTATAGTTCATAAACTTGTTCATGCATCGCTAGTTCTCATTAACTTATATAGTTATTCCTTGGTAAATCGTGAGGGAATGACGTTTAAATTTGGAGCGCGTCGACATCAAACTTTAGTAATTCCTTTAACATACTGTCCTGTGATTCGTGGTAGGAGTACATTGTCACTCAGAGGTTGTTACTAGCATTATTTTGATTTTTATGATTCGGTTTTCAAGTTCATACTTCAATAATTATTTCCCAATGTTTACGGTAACGTATCTATTGTCTCTGAAATGGAGAAATATTCGAAGGTGACTTGAAGTGTAACCCGTCGCTGTATAATTCTTTTTTTTTACTTTCATTCTTTAACACACTCTGCGTGGTAAATTGGGTTCATCAATCTTATTATTAAGGATGATATCTTCATTTACATCTTATGTTAGATAATAGAATTCTCAGGTTTGTTATGTTTATAAAGTATTGGACATTTGAGACTTGTTACCTGATACATAACACAATTTGTAATTGAAGAAATTATTCTTCGTTGAACGATCATCGTTTCCTTGATCGAAATGTATCCGTAATTTGATGTGCGAAGTTTGGATGAGGCTTCCTTGGGCTTTATGGCGAGTACTCGTTGGTTGAGACGTGAATTAAAATAGGTGCTACTGGGGTATGCTTTCACTGGTTAATGCATTGTCCTGATTAGTATGTTGTTCCAATTCCTGAAATATAATAACTTGGCAGAATCACATGTTCCTTAGGATGGATAATCATGATACAATTGGGTCATGTATCAACTGGGTATATTTTGTTCTATAAGGCAACTTAAATACACTGACATTATTATATACGTACGTTGACTTTTAACGAAGTGACATTTTTATTTCATATGTGGGAGCATTTATGAGTCTTCCTTTGGAAATTCTTAAATATAGAATTATCTCCCAGGTTATATAATAACGATACAGGAGATTAATTTTTATGAAGTAAGGTTTCTCATTATGCTCCTTAGCATACGCTATTGTATACACTTTATTTAAATCTCTTTTAATACCTAACTATTTTTACATCGATTTATAATACTCATTTAAACAAATTCTATGCTACATCATTAAATTTGAGGTCTGGCTTTACAACACATTTCATGCCTGCACTGTTCACGCAAGTCCGTGTTTTAAAAGAAACGCATGTTGCAGCGTCATAGCCACACGGTTTTACGTAAACGATACTACATGGAGGGAGATAGACATAGTAAGGACGAATGGAAACCTCGATATATCCCCTTGTCTGCTAATGCCGTCCCTTTTTTTTGTTTTAGGTGATTTTGTGGGGTTCTAGTATTACCTTTTGAATTTCTGCCGATGCTTCGTGGCCTTTCGTAGGTATTTGACTTCTTATTTTCAAAACTTTTTCATAATTGAAATTTAGTAAGGCTCTTATAGTTAAGGAGATCGCGAAAACGACACATACAGTCAGTAGTGTGTTCAACCAAAAATTGGTTGAGAATAATCCGTATCTCTCATCTACGTACATTAATCTCTGGTTTTCATTGGTAAATAGGGAGATCTGGGAATCTAACGTTTCTTTTATTTTTGTAAGTGTCAACGTTCCTTTATTGTTTTCTATTTTTGACCATATTGAGGTTTTTACTTCCTCGCTTTCTATATTTGGAATAGTATAAGACAGATTGATTACCTTAAAATTGATTATTTTAGGACTTATTATATTAGTACTCATGGTAATTAACGGTGTTTGAACTGTTGATTCTTTAGTTGCAAGTCGACATCCTTGTTCTATGGTTATCGTACCTACGTCTTGTAGTAGTAATTCGGTCCTATAACTTGGGTCAATTTTCTCCGTATTATTGTAGCAAGATAAAGTTCCAACAGTTTCTCTTGGGACGGAAAACAACCAAAGGTCGTTCCTAAGGTTTATGAATATTTCTCGTTTATTACTTCCTATTTAGGCTTCGCATGAATCGGGTATTTCTTCTTGTTGCGTGTCTTTTAAGAATATATCTAACATACAAGATCCAGACTTGACATTGTAAATGGGTAACGTAAGTTGGCAAACTAGTTTTTTGAATGACACACATTCTTATAAATCTTGGGGGTTTGCCAGGGCATATTTCCGTTCATCTTGATCAACAAGTAAATAGTCAGCTTCAGGTGTGATAGTCATAAATGAGTTCGTTTTCTTTATGTTAGCGGGGAAGGTCGAGATTTTGTACAAGTCATATATGGATTGTTGGTTTATCAATGGAATTGTCACTACAGCGAATAATTGTTCATTTATTTCCGTGATGTGTACTTTTAGCTTTGTATAATAGGGGAATAAATTTGATATTTCTGGTTCTATAGGTAAATGTAAACCAAACGTTAGGTGCGTTTTAATTTCGTCTAGAATGGCTTTTCAGTTCGAAGGGTCTACCAGGTCGTATGACAAGGGTCCTCCCGTGAGGGTAAATAATGCGAACTCAAATTTACTAATTTCAGCTACAAAATTAAGCAATGACATGGTACTTATCTTTAACGGAACCATGGTAAAGCTTGAATCGTTCACTCTCCGATCTACTTCCTGCCTGAAGTAGTTAATTATATTTACAGTTTTTGAGATTTTCTTGTGTACCATCTCTACTTTGTCTTGGTGGTCGTTAGCTATTCTTGCTTGTATTTTCTGGACGAGTAACGTTATTTTCATGGCATTATTCAGTTTTTTTACATTTTTCCTGAAAACATTCAGGTTTTCTTCAGTCGTTAAACCAAAAAGGCGGGAGGCAAGTTCGCCTATGATGATAATTAAGCTTGTCGGCCTCTGATGTTTGCTTCTTCGAAAAAATACTACAAAAATTCTCGTCGTACTTTGTTTTAATTTTTGTATTTCTGTATTAAATAGTTCAAACAAGGCTTGTAATCTTTGCCTGTATAATATTAAAAATGCTTGGTGATTTGACAGTTTTTGGGCATTTTTCTCCATTACATCGGGTAATGGTTCAATATCCTCTTTAGCTGGCTCGTCGGCCATTGCTAACCTGGCACAAGCGCGTTTGCCATTAATGGTACAACATTTCTGGTGTACGTATTCATTTTCTTCTTCTTTTTTATAACTATTTTTCTTTTCTTTTGGTTTAACCGCTTGTACTTTTATTGTTTGTATCTCGGTATATTTTACTGGAGTTCCTGCGTTCATGCCTATAGTAAATATTAATTTCGGTTGGGTGCGCGTAAACGTGGGCCCTTTAGACCAAGTCCATTTTGTTATTATTATTGGTTTCAGATAGGTCAGTGTGGTCAAATTTTCAGGTGAATGTTTACTAAATGTGCTCATTTTTGGGACTGTGCTCGTCGTAGTTTCTGACATTGAAGATTGTATTTCTCTTATTGATTTTTCATAAACAGGCGTGGTTGTTTTTGTTTCTTTTTCTTTCCTCTCGGTAGGGTTTTCATTTCTATTGTCTTGCTGTGTATTTGAAAATTTCAATTATTTTAGATTAATAATTTGTCTGTAGTCCTTCTCATTTGCGTGTTTTGATAATATTTGCCTTGTAACATTTTTTTCAGTATGATTCTGCCATAACTCCTTGAGAAAAGTCCATAGGCTCGGTAATTCACTTAGCATTGCGTAATTTCCATCGTAGAGTTTTCCTTTCCTTGGAGTCAATGGTTTGGTATTTTCTACGGGTTTCATCGCGGTAAGATCTTTCGATAAGCGCTCAACGTTATTCGTTGACCTTTTCTTTCTATTTTCTCTGGTACTGGTTCACAGTGCCATGTCTATTTCCGCCATTTTTTTGTCAAAATCATCTATTACAAATTTTGATTTTAATTTTGGGAGAGTTGGAGCTTGGAATTCCTTGTTATCCTTACTATGCATCGTTTTACTGGCATGTGTTCCTTTATCCGACCTTATGAATTGAAATATGGATTCCTTAAGTTCGTTCGTATTTTTCTCTAGTCTCGTTACTTGTTGGAATAAGGTTTCAAATGGTTTGGGATCCAATTTCGTAAAAATTTTCCATGCATTATGGCTTGCGAGGAGCGAATTTTTATGCTTAAATATAACTCCATGTTTTACAATATCTTGGGCTGCTGCGTTAACAACGAGGATTATGATGATGTTCTTAAGCCTCATCTTTTTTCTTGTTTCTAAAATTAATCTGTTATTAATTTTGTCTATTTTTGGAAAATTTTTTTTAGTTATTTTTCTTTTTTTTTTCTTATAATTTTTAAATTGGACTATTTTATGATGATTTTTTTTGTTGATTTAATTTTTGAACTATTTTAAGTCATGAATTGAACAAGACTGTTCTGTAAGCCTATTACAGTCCTTGTTGTTAAAAAACGTCTTAGAATTGTAACTATTATGAATATTCTATCTTTTACTGTTGTGGTTATATATTATTATAAGTTGTCAGGATATGCTTCAAACACTTAATGAACAATTGCCAAAGGGCGTAAATATTTTTTTGTATTCTGTTCAATAAGTAGCACATGAATAAGTAAGCATTTAACGTACACAAAAATACACTGGTGGCCTATTTTCGTTATCAATCTTTTAAAGACTCTATTGGCATTATTCCAAGTAAAATGATCAGGCTCTTCGAAAATTATCTTCTTACACGAGAACGTTGAGGTAATAATATGGTTTAATTTATGATAGGATATATCTTAATTCATCAAGTTACTTAATGTATTTTATTTTCGGTCCGCATATGTACTTTCAAGGGAATAAATTTTTAACACAGGGTGGTTTACGATAGGCCTTGCTGCAAAGACATTTTGATTCTATTTATAAATATGATTCTTTCCATGTTCATTTATGTTCAATTTCAAGATTGCCGTATCTTTCGGTAGTTTTTTCCGTGTTTCTAATCATGCTAGCATGGTATTGAGGCGATGAACTTCCCATGTGAACACATTTGTGCTTAGAAATTTCAATTCAAATACCATGTTATTTTCATTATTTTCATTTGTGTCCATATGAATTAAATAGACCAACAGATCCTTCGGGAGTTCTAGGTTAGTCAACGTGTTCGCTATGCTATTCTTATTCATGTTTTCACGAACTACCTTACGACATTGTTCGGCTAGGGAAAGTCGATTATTTATAACTTTCACTACTTTAAAAATTAATTGCATATGTGACGCATTACAACATTTTTGTTCACGTACAATAATATCAAAATTGGGAAATACTTTGGATCCAAAATTTTCATCTTCTTCAAAAAGATTTAGTTCAATCTTCTTTATGTCATTATAATCTCGTGCGGTAATTTCCAATGTATTGGACTTTACTTCGGGGTTTACGCCGTTAAAATTCCAGCAATTCATATGCAAACTTTTGAGGAATTTTCCTCCATTTAGTAAGTTATACCCTCGATCGATTAGGAATGTGAGAAATTTAAGTGGCCATATTGTCGCGATACCACTTTCATCTTGGGTTTGCCACAGGTTTTCCGTGATGAATTCAGCAATTAGGGGATATTTCAACATTGGGATCTTATTTAAGAGAGTTGTAAATGTCATAATAGCCGTCAATCTGGTTCTTTCTATTGTTTTGGGGCTCATCCTTGGAATAAAATTACAATATACTAAACTTGCCACTATTCTTAAGATTACTCTGTCATCTAGGGAATTTCTAGGTGTTTTTAGAAGGAAATGTAACGTGAAAAAGTCTAATTCTTCTGCTACTTTTATTAATGCATATTCATTTAATAACTTATTTACATTATTTAGACTATGAAATTTTTTATACGCGAGGCGTTGTGGATAATTATGAAGTGGTGTTTCTGACGCTAATTGTGGTGTATTTAATTGCGGGCAACTGGAAAATTTCTTCATTTTATTAATAAATTAATTATCTACCTAAAGAGGTTAGTAACATTCCGAGCAGGTTATCTCTTTCTGATTTTCTGACGAAAAGACCGGCGAAATCGTTAGTTCCGTTTTATGTTGGTTCGGTGAAAGCTGTACGCGTGAGCAATCGTCAGAAGTCAGCGTGTATCTAGAAGTTTTTGATTTTAGTTTTAATGAATAATACATCGCGGGTGAAGCTATAATAACTCCTACTCTCAGGATACTATGGGGATTATAGTTATTATGTTTTTCTTTTGCCAAATTTACCTTTTAGACTCTTCTTTTAACTTTCCTACTGTTATTTTTATGTGCGTCTCTTTTTCTTTGATGTGTTTTCATACGTTTTAAAAAAAGTTTACCACCTAGGGATTTGTATTCTTCCGTTTCCGGGTCAAATAAAAATTGTTTGTAGTATTGAATCTCCGATAGGGGATGATGTATGCCTTCATACTTAACACATTGGGGATTCTTTTCTATATTATAACAAATTTTTGGAGCTCTACATTTATCAAGGAGTAAGAGGTCTGTTTGCGTAGGTCCTTTAGAATAGAAATATTTGATTTTGAGATTCCTTTGCAAACGTCTTATTAATAACTGCAAACAACCAAGTTGTTTTGCACTTCTTTTTCTATATCTTGTTTTAACTTCCCCTCTAGCTGGGCGATATTTAGGGGTATTCGCGAGTGCTAGTCCGTACTTATAAGTGTGGGGTGCATACCCTTTAAGGTTGTAGGTTAAATTCCATTCATTTGGATATATCTCCTTCCCTTGTTCGTCCACAACTATCATGGCTTCTGAATATGTAATGTTCTCCTTTACGTTCATTATTGTAATGAATTCCGTATATACTTTCTCTTTGCGTATGGGCCTCGGCCCGGTTGCCATTCTTTATATCTGAAAGTATTTCGTCTACAATTAGACACTCTTATGGTAGTAATTTTTTGGTTTGGATGATACCATCTTGGTTAGGACATGGGTTAATTTTCCGTGGGGACTCTGGGAGGAGACCGCGTTTGGTTTATTGGGGTCATACCTTTAATAACTTGGGTATATTGACTTTACACTAATTTGTAGGAATATAAGTTGAGTTCTACGTAGGAGTATGAATTCGAAGCACGATGGGAAGGTTTTCAAAGTCATACCGTCGTATAAAATTGACGACATAGACTTTGAAAACACAATCACCTTCTCCATGATATAAGTTCCGTTGTTGATCTCAATAACTGGGTAACTATAGGTTATCCAACTGTTTAAATCTCATTTGCAGGGGTGTGGTTGATTTTCGTAAGGTAGCTACCCGGTAGGCGGAACGTGCCAAACGGGACCTAAAACACTATTAGTCACCATCGGCCCACCACGAGCTTCCCACTTTAATTCTTTCTTCTTCATTGCTAATGCTTTAACACCACTCGTATTATTATTATTTATCACTACATATTATTTTTTTTTCACTTTTGACTTGGTCAATTTTATTTGCATATTACTAGTTCTATGATGATCAAAAGTTGATTCTCATAAGAAATTTGAAACCCGCCCCCCCTCAACGAGGGATATTGATTAGGGATATTTCCATCTGTCAGGTTTTTTTACCGTTCTGCCTGATTGTGTCGTTATTTTTTCTTCTGTTTCTTGTGGTTTTTTCTTCCTAGGCTTGGTAAGTGATATGAAGTCAAATTTTTTGTATTGTCTTTTCAAAAATTCTTTCCCTTTCAATTGTTTCTTTTGCGTGTTCGGCCGCTGACGTTGGTTTTGATTTCCCTGTTTCTTTAACTACCATTTGATCTGATTCGTTGTCCGGTTCTTCGTAACTGGATTCTGATGATTAGACATTAGAACTTTCGAAGGTGGCGCTTCGTGTTTTTGAGGTATCGCCGGCCCTTCCTTCGTAAATTTCTACTCCTCTAGAGGTAGAGGGTTTATTCTCTAAGTTCTCGCCTTGTGTTTTCAAATCGGGAGATTTGAAAGATTCTTGAGAACTCTGAGAGGAATCGAAAGTTTTTGCGGGGTTTCTCCACTGTTTAAATGCCATGTCTTCAGAGGGATGGGGCACTCTTTGCATTAGCGTTTCCCTCCATGAAGTCCAATGTTTGGGTTTGACTTTAGATACGGTTATGTCATGGAATTGTCCTTCCCGGTCATCCTTGGGGGTTTGAATCCGAGGCAACGTACTTTGCCTAGTTTTTATGGGATAATTTATAAGATCCATTGCTCCTCGCAGATTTGTCCTAATTGAATCCTTAGGAGAAGTTTTCTTGACAATGATACCCGGAGTTTCTACTGCTCTGTTCAATTCCTCCTGTAGTGACAGGGGTCTCTCTATTGGTGTTGCGGGGGAGACCATATCGTCTGGAAATCTTTCTGGGGGACAAGGAGTCGAAATTTTATCCGGGAAAAATTGTGTTTTAGGAGATATCGTATAGTCTAGTTCTCCTGCACTCTCTGACGATGAACTTTTTGGGGTTTTTAGCGTTTTTATTCTCACTGGTATAAGGGATTTTCTTTTTGGAATGACTAGGTTTTTCATGGCTAAGAGTTCTTCAAAGTCCCCTTGGTCACTTTCGTTTTCAAAATAATCTTGTTTGAAATTGAAGGGTTTTAGCTCCGCTAATCTTGACTTAGGGGGC
The DNA here is from genome assembly GCF_049724085.1 of Artemia sp. Qi Xiang Cuo. NCBI lineage: Eukaryota > Metazoa > Arthropoda > Branchiopoda > Anostraca > Artemiidae > Artemia > Artemia sp. Qi Xiang Cuo. The sequence goes on from NC_142811.1 coordinate 60,493,591, forward strand.
TCATCTTCTGCGTCTGATGACTCAGTGGATGAGGGATGCGATACCCATTTTTCCGGAAATTTGGCTTTTTTTATTCGGCTAACATGTGCCTTATAGGTTCTTCCATTATCGGGATTTACCATTTTAAATGTAAAATCATTATTGTACCTTTTGATTATTCTGTACGGTCCGGAATATTTATTAGAAAGTTTCTTGCCTTCTGTCTTTGCTTAATTTTTCAGGTAGACACAGTCTCCTATCTTAAAATTTATGTTTCCTTTGACTTTGGGTAGGTTTCTTATCTCTTGATTTATTTTACATTTTTCCAATTCTTGTCTTACTATTTTATAAGTTTTTCTCATCCTATTTATGAGTTCTTTCTGATAATCTTCTTAGTTATTTTAATATTGCCGGGACTCTAAAATTTCTTCATATGGTATTCTAAAGTCACGACCAAAGAGTAAATGATAAGGGTTGTCCTTAGTTTTTTCAGAATATGCTGTGTTGATAATATTAGTTAAATAGGGTAAGAATTGGTCCCAATCGTGTCTGTTGTCTTTTGTATAAATACTTAGTACAATAGAAAATATTTTATGTCTATTCTCTATTTTTCCATTAGCTTGTGGATGGTAAGGAGATGTTACTAATTTTTCTATGTTGAGAAATTTCATTAGGTCTTTTGTTACTTTTGAAACGAAGTTACTTGCATTATCGCTTATGACTTTATCTGGGATGCCGAATTTTAAAAATAACTTCGCCAGCGCCTTGCTCGTTGCATAATCGCCTTGATTTTTTAAAGCTTTTTCAAAGGTAAATCCAGAAAAATTATCTATGACCGAAAGAATACAAGTATGGCCCCGGTTAGAAACAGGTAAACCTCCACTTGTCCCATAGAGGTCAAATGAGACGATATCAAAGGGGAATCTCGCTACCGGAACTCGTCCCATAGGGGGGTTGGGTTAAGCTTGGGGTTTTTTCCTAAGGTTACACTTTTCGCATGCACTGTTATATTCTTTAAGCTTTGTTAGTTCCGTTGGCACATAGAAATACTGTTTTAATCTATGAAAGGGCTTTGTTACTCCCAAGTGTCCACCAATATCCAAATGAAAACATTCAAAAGCAGGCATTATTAGTTCTTCTGGTAATACAGGTATTATTGAAGTTTGGTTTCTGTTTGCCTCAGTAGTTACGATTCTACTTAATATTCCTTCATCGAAATCACAGTAAAAATTATCCATTTCTTTTCAAAGGATTTTATATTAATGAGTTGATAAGTCATCTTGAGAGAAGTAATTTATTAGATGCTAGCAATGTCCTTCCTTTTCTTGAGTTATTTTGACATTTTACAGGTATACATGATTATGCCTAACTTTATTTTCTTTCTCTGATTTTTCAATTATACTTTTCTTAATCTGGACACTATCGTTATCGATATTGACTTCATTTGATTCATTGTAAGATTGTACGTCGTCAAGAAACCTACTCAAGAAAACACATTCTGCATTCTGTTTACCTTTTACGTCTTCAAACTCATAATCAAGGTCTTGGATTTTCATAATCCATCTAGCTAGAATTCCCTTGGGGTTTTTAAACGTGTGCAGGTACTGCAAGCTTTTGTGGTCCGAGCATAGTATGAATTTCCTACCAATCAAATAATGTCTAACTTTATCAAAGTGATGGATTATAGACAGTAATTCCAAATTTATGGCAGAATAATTACTTTCACCCTTTGTTAAGGTTCTGCTCGAGTAACATATAACCTTTTCTATTACTTTTTGTTTTGACGATTCCTCTGGAGGATTGGGGTTTTCTACTGGGATTATTTGTGAAAAGATAGCGCCAATGCCCTTGGAACTGGCATCAGTCCTAACTACAAACCTTCCGTTCTCAAAATCTGGAAGTGCTAGTATGGGTTCCAAGGTGAGTGCCTATTTGAGACGGTCTAAGGAAGTTTGGGCTTCCTGGGACCAGGCAATATTTTGGGAGTTCCCTTTGGTTAATTCCGTAAGTGGTTTCGCAATTTGGGCATAATTTCGGACAAATTTTCTGAAGTAGCCAGTAAGGCCCAAGATTCCTCTTAGTTCCTTCATAGTTCTAGGGGGTTCGTGCCTTTCCACACATTTTATTTTATCCGTGTCCGGGGATATTTCTCCTTGCGTTACCATACCCAAAAAATTTATTTTTTCTTTTAATAGATTAACTTTCTGAGGCCGGCATTTTAAATTGCCCTCTCTGAATTTTCAAACACTTTAGCCAATGTTGCTAAATGTTGCTCCACATTTTCCCCTAAGCATATAACGTCATCAACAAAATGAATAATATTCTTTAATCCTCTTAATAAATGTAATAATGGACTACATAACGCGCGTGAACTCGTTTTAAGTCCGAATGGTACCCTCAAATATTCATACGAACCACATTTGTTTGTGCAAAATGCCGTTTTATAGACGTCTTTTTCGGCTATTTTCACTTGGTTGTAGCTTTGGGTGAGGTCCAAAGAAGTAAAGATTTTGTTCTTGCTTGATATAGAGTCAAGAATCTCATCTATTCTTGGCAAGGGAAATTTATCACTCACTACTTGTTTATTAAGAGCTCTATAATCTACTACGAGTCTCATATCGCCATTCTTTTTTGGGACTAAAATCACTGGAACTGAATACTGACTTATGCTTGGGCGTATAATCTCATTTTTTTCTAAGTCACGAATTTTATTTTTTAGCCATTCTTTATGTTTATACGGTAAACGATATGGCTGTTTCGCGACGGGGTTGCCGGTCGTTAAAATGGAGTGTTCGTAAAATGGTATCAATCCTATATCATCTTCATATGTTGAAAATACGTCTCTAAAATTACACAATAATTCTCATAATTTCTTTTTGAGTTCCGAATCAATAATATGATCCATATTGAACTTATTTAAAAATCGCGCTTTAGTCAGGGGGTATTTGTTAATTGAGGTTTTAATACTATTAACTAGGTTTGTTTTAGAATTTACCCACTAATTTAAGTCATTTTCCGAAATAGTTTGGATTTGAACCAAACATGTTCCCTTATTTATCGTGATAGTATCATTTTCATGGTTATTAGTCACCCAAATAAAACCTTCACCTTTGTCATAATATATAATTTGTTCTTCACATAATAAATTTTCGGGTATTTCTTTTGATGGGATGGCAAACCATATTTCGGATTTGTTATCCACCGGTTCAACCATTTGAGATATTTGGATCCTTTGCATTGTCCTGGGAGGAATTTTTGTTTTCCGTATTGCAAATCCATAATACTTTTCTTTATTTTCATTGTTTATTAAGTTTAGACTAGTACTATCCGACAATAACATTGGCTGCGCCTGAACTACATTGGGGTTCCCTACTTGTTTCCACAATTCCACTATCTCTTTGATTTCTTTTGAATTAACTTCATCTTTCCGATATCGCACGGAATAAGAAAATAGATTTCTAGTTATGTCCCGTCCTCTTTGTAGGGGATGTACCTTGTGTCTTGCTACCAGAGGTTCAAAGGATTGTGGCGCTGTACCGTCGGAAATTTTATTAACCGTTACATCTTCTATGTAATTCGGATTAATATTCCTTGACGTAGGGGTTGAAGGAGGGGAACCTCTCGGCTTAGCCGGATACACGAGCCTTTCGTTAGCTACATCTAACAATATTTTATTTGACCTTAAAAATTTTGCGCCTATGATGGCATCATACGGGAAATTATTGCATATCATAAAATTTGTCGGGAAAATTCTATTATCTCTTTTCACGTCAAGGCAAATTGAACCTTTTGCGTCCAACTTGTGCCCTGTTACACTAGTTAAGTTTGGATTATTTACATTTCTCTGTTGCTTGATATGCGGAGGCAATATATTAAATATGCCTGAGCTTATGATATTAACTGTTGCACCACTGTCAACTAAAGCTGTAAAGTATACATTTGCCACACAAAAATCATTAAATATGGGTAACTTATTATTATTATCACTGAGGGACGGTACTACTATGGGCTTGGACCTGTAAAATATTCGAGGCACCTTCTGGGTCCAGTTTATTCTTCTGAGGGGCCTAATCCGTTTCCTGGGAATTTATTTCATACAGAGGTGCTTGTGACGGAGGTTCAGATACGTGAGGCTCCATAGGCGCATCTAATTGATTCACATCTGTCCTCCTTTGCCACGTATTATTGCGATAACTTGTATTTCTGGCGTTGGTGCCTGCTGTTGGTGCTGGCTGCAAGTGCCTTCGGCTTGAGAAATTTTCATTTCTCGTGGGCCAGTTAACTATTTGCCGTCGGTTTGAAAAATTTGCGTTTCCCGTCGGCTGATAATTATTTTGTCTATTGGTGGGAGAGTTATACGAGTTCTGTCGGTATACATTATTTGGTGCTGGTTGGCGGACTTGAGGGTATTGTGGGAATATTGCGTCCTGTATGTACCCTTGTGCGTACCTAGCAGGGGCGCTGCTAGTAAAATTTGTTCTCCCGAACAAATCATTTCCGTAATGTCGTGTATTTCTGGTTGTTTCATCATTAAATGATGTTGCCATTCCATTTCTAAAACGACATTCTTTTGCGATATGTCCGACTCGATTACAGTTGTAACATCTTATTACTGGGTTACTTTCATAATTGTTTGGTTTCATAGGCTGAAAGCGTACCGTTTTTTGCCTGTCGGTTTCTTGTGTTCTGGTTTTTTGTGGTATTGGGGAATTATTTCTTGAAAAGAAATTTGGGTGCTCTTGATCACCCTTGTAGGTTAGGCTTGTTTTTGATTCGCTTATGCTATTCACTTTTGTTTTACTATGATTCGCTACAATTGTATCAATTTCAATCATTCGCCCTACTTCCTGTACTGCAAGATCAAGTGTTTGGATATTTTGTGAAATTACCATCCTATATAATTTTGGAGGAAGGCCTTGCAAAAATGCATTTAGTATAATTTTTTCATATAATTCTCCTAAGCCTTTGCCGTACTTTGCTTCTACTGAGATTCGTATGTTATTTAGATATTCTTGTACGTTCTGTGTATGATCAAAACATACCATTCCATGCTTAAGTTTGTTTGTTGAGCTCGTCTCAACAAATCTGTCTTTAAATGCCTTCAATAGTTTTTCTATTGTGTTTATTGGCAAATTATTATCTTCTCCGACGGTCTGTTCTATCTGTTTTACAAAAGTTAATGCCTGCCCTTTTAGCCTTAGAAGAAGCATACTTATTAAAGTTTTCAGGTCGGTTCTAGTTAACTCTACAAATTGTGCTAGCTGTATATTAAATTCATCAACGTCCGTTTGCCCGTCATATTGTGGAATAGACTTGGTTAATTCCACATTTTTTGCGACTAACTTTTGCGCAATTAATAATGCACTTAATTCTTCCGCCATCCCTGCGTTGTTTTTTTTTTGTTTAATTAGTGGAATTATACACTTAAATAAATCACTTTTACTTAACCTGTTTGGGAAATCTATTATCTCTTATTGAGATATCTAAAAGGGTGTCCCTATTTTAGCCTAGTGGTAATAGGCTTAGACATATATAATAAAAAAATTTTGTTATAGGTTTGTATTTAGTAAATACTTAAAATTTTAAATTGTGAAATCTTTAGCCTAACTAGTTCGCATGCTTCATCCAAGTTTACGACCGCGCCAGATGTTATGGGGGGGGGTTGTGGTTAATCTTACCAATTAACTTAGGACTCCTTGGGAAGTGACCAACTGTGCCCGAGCGTCGTCAGTCCGGGCCTATAAATATCATTCATGAATTTGTGAGATATCTTGGGGGCGTTGCCAATGGATAGCATACGAACTAGAAAGCTACTCTTGAAATCTAGATGCGAACATATAAAATAAGACTGTAAAAATAGAAAGGTAATAGGTTTATTAGACTTACATGATTAAACATACGGCTTCAAACTTCAATAGGCAAAGGCAAATACAGCAATGTCTCATACAGGAATGACAATAATACAGTGATACGAAAAACACTTCTTCGCTATCATATAACGTGAATTCTGCTTCTGAGCAATAATCACTCATTCATTATTGGCCCATCTCCCTTTCGGAGGGCCCGACAGTCTACTCTTATGCTGACAAAATCAAACATTATGCAGCCAAAACTACCCAATAGTTTTTTCGCAATATTAATCACTAAACACCCACATTTCTAATAAAAACTTCAAACTACGTTTTAGACAATGTCCCACTATGTATTTCAAAGTACTCCTGCGAAATTCAAATCCATCTCATTAGTATTATACTTGCAAAAAACCCGTATTTTTCTGCTTTTCAGATCTGTCAAAAGCGCTTGGAAATGTTCGAGATTCCTTTGTTTTGTAGAACAAAGAATCCGGATCTATACAGAGTACAACAGGGTGTTCTTGAAGTTCTTGGTATTTGAAATTAATCACCTTTTGCTTTGAACTTTTTAAAGGGATATTTGGCTGATAAATAAATGAGAGTTTAAGGCAGATTTCCAAGCTTAATTAAGGGGGTTTGATTTACATCGGAAGCGTATTTAGAATAAAGTAAACTTTTCATATTTTAAAGTAAACTTTATACATGGTACAGCAGTTTTGATGCAGATTCAATGTATACCAACTGTGATCCTCAAAAAGTCGAATGGATTTCGGAGCATAAACTTCTTTAAATTCTTCATAATTCTTTAAATTCTTTAAATTCTTCATTTTCATAAATTCTAACCTATCTATATCAGAAAATCTACTCTTTCGAATCAGACACTTCTTTCACTTACAGCCCTTTGTAACAGAACTTCTGTTTATTTTTATTACAGAGACATTTTTTATAGACAGAAATATGGGCTTTCCATGGGAGCCCCCCTTTCTCCAATATAGGCTGATATCTTTATGGAAGACCTTGAAGAAAGGGCTATTTTACAAAGTTTTTGTAAACCCGAATTTTGGGTTTGTTTTAAAGATGATATTTTTATTTGTGGGAGCATGGAGATGAGTCTCTGGGTTCTTTTCTTCATATGCTCAACTCTTTGGATCCAAAGCTTAAATTTACCCAGGAATCAGAGGTGTAGAAGCGTCTTCCTTTCTTAGATGTTCTGGTGCACCAAAATTATAGATGTTTCGAGTTTGTTGTCTGTAGAAAACCCACACATAATGACCGTTATTTAAATTATTCCTCTAGCCATTCTCCTGCTGTGAAAAGAAGAGTTGTCACTTCTCTAGTTGATAGAGCAATAAATAAAAGTTCAAATAGGGATAAAATCCTTTTAATAGACAGTGTTTTTTATAACAGTGATATAACAGTGGAAGCTCATATGTGGGACGTACTAACCAGAGTTTGGAAATGAGATTATTACAACACAAAGATTCTATTTCTTCGGCTTTAAAACAAGTTTCTAAGTCTGAAGATTTCACTTCAGCCCTTTCAGAACATTTTTAATTTTCCAGACCATTTTATTTTGTTCGAGAATGTCTCTTTGATTTCTAGGGATCGGGGTTTAAAGCAAAATTTTCGTGAAATTCTTGAAATAAAGAAAATCTTATTCAGGAATATTGCTTTGAATCGTGATACAGGTGAATATGGGCTGAACTCTATCTATGATAATTTCTTAAAATCTGAGAGAGTAAAGTTCAATTCACCCAATGTAGTTGACCTTTGTCCAAATGTTGTATCATTGAACGCTAATGAACCGAATCCAAGAAGGTCAAAGAGAATAGCTTCCGCCTTTGCTTTGAAAAGAATTAGAGATTCAAACAATTTGTAGTGTTATTTGTTTTAGTATATAAACAATTGATTTAAATTGTTTTATTTTAGTTTTACTACTGATGACGGTCACTGTATATGTGACCGAAATATCTGGTATTTTTGTGAATTTCTATCACTGTTATAAAAAACACTGTCTATTAAAAGGATTTTATCCCTATTTGAACTTTTATTTATCGTCATGGAAAGGCAGTGTGGTCTCCGAAATTATCTAGTTGATAGAGCATTGAAAGTTTGTTCAACACGCTTCTTGGATTTGAGTTCAACCACCTTAAAGATATTTTACTTTGGAATGGTTATCCAATTAGTTTGATAAATTCTGTAATGGAAAAACACGCTAAAAGATTATCAGATAGTTACACAGAAAACACAGATCAAAGGGAAAATTCAGTTTATCTTGGTCTCCCATATATTGAAGGGGTTTCAGACCACATTTCAAAAATCTAAGAAAAAATAATATTTACACTTACTATAGACCCAGAAAAACTTTATCAAGTTTATCAAGGTAAAGACCCTATCCCGATAGGTGAAAACTTCGGTCTCTACAGAATTCCTTGTTCGTGTGGTTTTTGGTGTATCGGAAGAACTGATCAGCGACTCACGGATAGATTAACTCAGCACTCTAGTTCAATTAGTAATACTCTTAAAAAGTGGAAAAAAGCAGATAATTTTGACTCTACCCTTGCAGAGAAAATTTTTGAAAACCCAGACCATACTATTTGTTTAATCAAGCTAACTTAATTTCGCATGACAAAGGTATTGTCCGGCACCACAGAGAAGCTGTTCAAATTTATAAATACCAAAATTTAGGTCTAGCTTTAAACAGATTCAGGTGATTTAAGAATAAACGAGTCATATTTCGGTTTTCTCAAAAGAGAAGCCGATACTTAAGTATTCCCTGAAAAAAAACCTTGAACCACTTTCCCAGTCATATAATCAAACACGTGAACAACCCTTTAGGTCTCAAAGGGTGTTTGCAAGAAATGCAATAATTAAAATCCGAAATAAGATGACATATTTCTCCAACTTATTTAATTGCTGGTTTGTTTTGTTTGTGAGTGAATGAATTGTTTTCTTTTCTTTTATTTCACAGTTGTTCACTAGTATCCGTCGATGGCAGTTCATAATTTTTAGGGTTTTGTGTAAATTACGAATATTGGTGAATAACTCGCTTTTATGGTTGTTAGGTATTTGGTTTTGATTCTTATAATTTTTGGCTTTTATTGAATTTTATTTATCTTTTAAGTTTTTGTTTTTTTCTGTGCTTTTTTGGTTCTTTTAACATTGATTTTCTGCGTTTGTTTTTTGTTGTTTTTTTCTTTCGCACTTCCCTTGGATACATTATTTCGTTGCGCGCTGAAGAAGAGAGGTGTTTGTCTTCTCGAAAAGTTCGCTTTGTTGTGTTCTTTCAGTATATTCATTAGGCCTTTAAAAACCCCATTTTTGCTCGTTTTTCTTTCTTTATGAAGCTGATGAATGTGTCTGAGGAAAAAAGCTAGGACTGCAGCTAAGAATATTAGTGAAAAAGCTTCATGTTTAATAGAAAGGAGAAGAGACATGTACAAGACTTATCTGAGCGATAGATCATATGAAAACAAACGAATGTAAAGAAAGTGGAGAAAGTATTAAAATATGAACCAAGGAGGTGTGATTCGGAGGCCATGGATAAAATTGTCAAGGATCTGGAAGATACAGCTAGACGGCTTACTAGTAAAATACTGTACTGCCATTTGATGACAGTGGTCAAATATGACTCTGAAGCATGGGTGCTCAGAAAAAGGATGAAGATTTGCTAGATGTTCTCTAGAGAAATTGCTTGCGGATTGTTGTTTTTACCTGGCTGACTGATCGTATTTCAAACAGTAGGGTGTACAAAAAAATGTGGTTCAATACCGCTTTCTATGGCTATAATGAAAAAAAAGTTGAGGTGGCTAGGGCATGTTGTACGGATGAAGGATGAAAGATTGCCAAACATTGTCATTTTCGGCCAACCATCTCGAGTTAAACGGAAAGCAGCTCATCCTCGTTTGGGTCGAGAGGATATCATAAAGAAAGATTTAAAGGAAATGGTAACTGAGAGGGTGTAAAAAGAGAGGTTTCGAATAGAATGGGATGAAGAATGAGCGTGCTTAGCTGTGTTGGTCTCAGGTGACTTGGTGCTGCGGTGAGTTGTTATTAGTACTAGTAGTAGCACTATAGAGGGAGAGGACCGTATCCAGGACTGTTTTTTTTTTGGGGGGGGGGGGGGTGTTTTAAACAAGTATTTCTTTTTTTTTGGGGGGGGGGTTACAAATATTTTTTTAAAAACACATACAAAAATTGGTTTATTCATTTTTTTTACGTTTTTACGAGTCAGACAAACATTGTGGGGGAGGGGGTTCAAGATCCCTAAACCCCCTGGATATAGTCTTTTAAAGGGGACAACTACTCCAGAATAACGTAACCGACATTTATTATTTTACTAAGGATCCTGGGTCAATCACACAGCTAGTGGTAAGGAAATGTAAGCAAGAAAATTTAATAATAATAGATATATCAAAAGAATCGGCTTTTTATTCTGATTTCAAATATATACATTTCATTAGGTTTAGTCTTACTCATCAAAGGCTACAAGCCTAAGAAAATTTTCCTGATTTTTTTAAAAAAAAAGGAAGAAACAAGTAGAGAGGACCCTAGTACTCGTGACCCACACCCCTGCTGCCATCTACAATTTAGTGTAACGTTGACAGTACATAATTTATGGTTTTGTCACTGAGAATGCAAAAACACCATTTTTCTCACTTTGATGTATTTCCAAGGAGAATTGTCTCCAGCTAAAGTTTATTAATGTCTTTGGAGTTCGTCCAGGAGAATTGTTTCCGGGTGAAGTTTATTAATGTTTTTGGTGTTCATTCAGGAGAATTGTTTCTGGGCGAAGTTTTTTAATGTCTGACGGATGATGTCAAAGTTGATTGATTTGTCACGAAAGGGGAATTAATTTGTTATTTCTAAGGGGAGTTATTGATTCACGAAAGAGGAATTAATTTGTTGTTTCTAAGGGGAATTATTGATTCACGAAAGGGGAATTCATTTGTTGTTTCTAAGGAGAATTATTGATTCACGTAAGGGGAATAAATTTGTTGTTGCTAAGGGCAATTATTGATTCAAGAAAGGGGAATTAATTTGTTGTGTCTAAGGGGAATTATTGATTCACGAAAGGGGAATTAATTTGTTGTTTCTAAGGGGAATTATTGATTCAAGAAAGGGGAATTAATTTGATGTTTCTAAGGGGAATTATTGATTCATGAAAGGGAAAGTAATTTGATGTTTTTAAGGGGAATTATTGATTCACGAAAAGGAATTATAAATGACATCACTTGTTCCCTAGGAATTATACGGGACTCTAAAGAGATATATTAATATTCTATTTTTTAAATACGGCTTCATTGATCTTTAAGTTGGAGAGATAAATTGATATTCTAACGAAACCTTAATAGTGTAGCTAGGAACACTTATGAGATGAAGAGATTAATGTGGGAAAGGGTTTCCTAGGAATTTCAAATATGACAGCAAAGTGATGCCAAAACAAAAGGAACACGTAGAAATTACGTTTAAGGATTATTTGGGTGAAACCATTTTAGGCATTTTAGGGAATTATTTGGGTGAAACAGTTTGAAGCATTGTTAAACACGATTGGCTGAAATAAAAGTGGAACTTTTAAATTCACAACAAGTAAAGGTCAGTAAATAATTCCTGTGTTTTTTTTGTTAAACACGTTTTTTTTGTTTCCTTTTTTTTGTAAATCGTTTTTTTTGTTAAACACGATTGGATGAAATAAAAGTGGAACTTTTAAAATCACAACAACTGAATGTCAGTAAATAATTCCTTTTTTTAAACACGTTTGGCTGAAACAAAAGCAGAACTTTTAAAATCACAACAACTGAAGGTCAGTAAATAATTCCGTTTTTTTTTTTTTTTTTAAAAACTATTGGCTTAAATAAAAGCGTAACTTTTAAAATCACAACAACTCAAGGTCAGTAAATGATTCATTTGTTTTTTTTTTTTAAACACGATTGGTTTAAATAAAAGTGGAACTCCCAGACTCACAACAACTCTAGGTAATTAAATGATTCCATTGTTTTTTTTAAACCTGATAGGCTGGCATAATAGCGGGCCTCTTAAAATCACAACAACTGAAGGTTATAAATTGATCCCTTTGTTTTTTTTTGTTAAACACGTTGGGTTGATGCAGAAGCAGAACTCTTAAAATCACAACAACTGAAGGTCAGTAAAAGATTCCTTTGTTTTTTTTTTGTTAAAAGCGACTTGCTGTAATAAAAGCGGACCTCTTAATATCACAGCAAATGTAGTTCCGTACTCGAGCCCTTTTTTTTTTTGTTAAACACGATTGACTGAAATAAAATAGGAACTCTTAAAATCACAACAACTGAAGGTCAGTAAATAATTCCTTTGTTTTTTTTTTTTAAACACTATTGGATGAAACAAAAGCAGAAATTTTAAAATCACAACTGAAGGTTAGTAAATTATTTCTTTTTTTTTTTGTTAAACACGATTGGTTTAAATAAAAGCAGAACTTTTAAAAACCCAACTGAAGGTTAGTAAATAATTCCTTTTTTTTGTTAAACACAAAAAAGGAATTATTTGCTGAAATAGAAAGGAAACTCTTAAAATCACAACAACTGAAGGTCAGTAAATGATTTCTTTGTTTTTTTGTTAAACACAATTGGCTGAAATAAAAGAGGAACTTTTAAAATCACAACAACTCGAGGTCAGGAAATAATTCCATTGTTTTTTTTGTTAAACACGATTGGTTGAAACAAAAGCAAAACTTTTAAAATCACAACAGCTGAAGGTCAATAAATGATTCCTTTGTTTTTTTTATTAAACACGATTGGTTGAAATAAAAGCGGAACTTTTAAAATCACAGCAACTGAAGGTCAGTAAATAATTCCTGTGTTATTTTGTTAAACCATTTTTTCTTAAATTAAAGTGGAACTTTTTAATACAAAAAAAATGAAGTACATTTATGAATTCCTTTTTTTTTTTTTATTAAACACGACTTGCTTCAGCCAATGCGAAGCCTTTCAAAATCAAAAACACTAAAGGTCAGAACACGAGCCCTTTGTTTTTTTTTTTTAACACTACTTGTTGAAGTAATATCGAAAATTTTAAAATAACAACAGATAAAGGTCAGTAAATGATTTCCTTGTTTTTTTTTTTAAACACGATTGGCTGATATAAAAGCGGAAATTTTAAAATAAAAATTACTGACGGTAAGTAATTAATTACGTTGTTTTTTTTTGTTAAACACGACTGGTTTAAACAAAAGCGTAACTTTTAAAACCGCAACAACTCTAGTTCATTAAATAATTCCTTTGTTTTTTTTTTAAACAAGACAGACTGAAATAAAAGCGGAACTCGTACAATCACAACAACTGAAGGTCAGTAAATAATTCCTTTTTTTTTTTTTTAAAAACGATTGGCTTAAAAAAAAGCGGAAATTTAAAAATAACAGAAACTGAAGGTCATTAAATGAATCTATTTTTTTTGTTAAACACGATTGGCTGAAATAAAAACGGAAATTTTAAAATTACAACAACTAAAGGTCAGTAAATAATTCCGTTTGTTTTTTTTGGTAAAAACAACTGGTTGAAATAAAAGCGGAACTGTTAAAATCGCAACAACTAAAGGTCAGTAAATGTTTTCTTTTTTTTTTAAACATGACTGGCTGAAACAAAAGCAGAACTTTTAAAATCACAACTGAAGGTCAGTAAATAATTCCTTTGTTTTTTTTTGTTAAACACGATTGGCTGAAATAAAAGCGGAACTTTTAAAACAACAACAACTTAAGGTCAGTAAATAATTCCTTTGTTTTTTTTTTTGTTAAACATTTTTTGTGGAAAAAGAATCGGGATTTTTTAAAAGGCAACAACTAAAGGTTCTTAAATAATTAATTTGTTTTTTTGTTAAACACAATTGGCTTTAACACAATCATAAATTTTCAAATAAAAAAAACTGAAGGTCATTATATGATGACTTTGTTTTTTTTGTTAAAAACGAATTGCTTAAACAAAAGCAGAAATCTTCAAATAACAACTGAAGGTCAGTAAATAATTCCTTTGTTTTTTTTGTTAAACACGATTGTCTGAAAAAAAAGCAGAATTTTTAAAATCACAACTGAAGGTCAGTAAATATTTCCTTTTTTTTGTTAAACACAAAAAAGGAATTATTTGCTGAAATAGAAAGGAAACTTTTAAAATCACAACCACTCATGGTCAGTAAATAATTTTTTTGTTTTTTTTGTTAAACACGATTGGCCGAAATAAAAGCGGAACTTTAAAAATCACAACAACTCAAGGTCAGTAAATAATTCCTTTGTTTTTTTATTAATCACGATTGGTTGAAACAAAAGCAAAACTTTTAAAATCACAACAGCTGAAGGTCATTAAATGATTCCTTTTTTTTTTTTGTTAAACACTATTGGCTTAAAAAAAAGCGGAACTTTTAAAACCACAATAACTGAAGCTCAGGAAATAATTCCTTTGTTTTTTTGTTAATCACGATTGTCTGAAATAAAAGCGGAACTTTTTAAATCACAACAACTGCGGGTCAGTAAATAATTACTTTGTTTTTTTTTATTAAAAGTTATGGACTTAAACAATAGCGGAACCCTTATACCCATAACAACTCTAGGTCAGTAAATAGGTCCTGTGTTTTTTTTTTGTTAAAAACGATTGTCCAGAATAAAAGCGGAACTCGTAAAATCACAACTGATAGTCAGTAAATGATTCATTTGTTTTTTTAAACACGTTTGGCTGAAAAAAAAACAGAATTTTTAAAATCACAAATGAAGGTCAGTAAATAATTCCTTTGTTTTTTTTTTTGTTAAACACGATTGGCTGAAAAAAAAGCGGAACTCTTGAAATCACAACAACTGACTTTCCTTAAATAATTCCTTTGTTGTTTTTTTTGTTAAACTCGTTTTGCTGAAACTACATTAGAACTTTTTAAAACCACAACAACTTACCTTCAGTCAAAAATTCCTTTTTTTTTTTTTAAAAACTACGTTTTTTAATAAAAGATTAACTCTTGGAATAAAAACAACTTAAGTTATTTAAATGATTCCTTTGTTTTTTTTGTTAAACACGATGGGAGTAAATGAAATAAGAAATCTTAAAAACACAACTGAAGGTCAGTAAATAATTCCTTTGTTTTTCTGTTAAACACTTTTATCTTAAACAATAGAGGAAATCCCAAAAACACAACAACAGAATCTTAAAATAAGTGTGCTTTTTTTTGTTAAACACGAAAAAGGAATTATTTGCTGAAATAGAAAGGAAACTCTTAAAATCACAACAACTGAAGGTCAGTAAATGATTTCTTTGGTTTTTTGTTAAACACAATTGGATGAAATAAAAGAGGAACTTTTAAAATCACAACAACTCAAGGTCAGTAAATAATTCCATTGTTTTTTTTGTTAAACACGATTGTATTAAACAAAATCAAAAATTTTAAAATCACAACAGCTGAAGGTAAATAAATGATTCCTTTGTTTTTTTTTTATTAAACACTTTTGGTTGAAATAAAAGCGGAACTTTTAAAATCAGAGGAACTGAAGGTCAGTAAATGATTCCTTTGTTTTTTTGTTAAACACGATTGGCTGAAAAAAAAGCGGAAATATTAAAAAAACAAAAACTTAAGTTAAGTAAATGATTGCTTTGTTTTTTTTTTGTTAAACACTATTCTCTTAAACAAAAGCTGAAATTTTAAAATAACAACAAGTAAATGTGAGTTAATGATTCCATTTTTTTTTGTTAAAACCGATTGGCTGAAATAAAAGCGGAAATATTAAAATAACATCAAATGAAGGTAAGTAAATGATTTCCTGGGTTTTTTTATTAAACACTATGTGCATAGATAAAAGCATAGCTCTTAAAGATAACAATTACTGAATGTCATTAAATAATCCCGTTGTTTTTTTTGTTAAGAACTACTGGCTGAAACAGAACAGTAAAATTTAAAATCAAATAAACTCAAGTTAATTAAATAATTATTTTCTTTTTTTGTTAAACAAGAGTGGCTGAAAAAAGCAGAACTTTTAATATTAAAAAAAATGAATGTCAGTAAATAATTAATTTGTTTTTTTTGTTAAAAACGATTGGTTGAAATAAAAGCAGAACTTTTAATATCACAAAAACTGAAGGTCAGTAAATGAATCCGATTTTTTTTTTTGTTAAACACGATTGGCTGAAATAAAAGCGGAACTTTTAAAATCACAACAACTGAAGAACATTAAATAATTCCTTTGTTTTTTTGTTAAACACGACTGACTGAAATAAAAGCAGAACTTTTAAAATCACAACAACTGAAGGTAAGTAAATGATTCCTTTTTTTTTTAAACACGATTGGCTGAAACAAAAGCAGAAGTTTTAAAATCACAACTTATGGTCATTAAATATTTCCTTTGTTTTTTTTTGTTAAACACGTTTGTATGAAATAAAAGTGTTACTCTTGAAATCGAAAAAATTTACAGTAATTAAATAATTCCTTTGTTTTTTTTTGTTAAACAGAACGTATTGAAATAACCGCGGAAATCTTAAGATCACAACTGATTTTCATTAGATAATTCCGTTGTTTTTTTTTAAAAACGATTGGCTTAAATAAAAGCGGAACTCTTGAAATAACAAAAACGTAATGTCGGCAAATGTTTACTTTGTTTTTTTTTGTTAAACACGATTGGCTTAATCAAAAGCGGAAATCTTAAAATCACAACTGAAGGTTAGTAAATGATTTATTTGTTTTTTTTTTAAACACGATTTGATTAAACAAAAGCTGACCTTTTAAAATCACAACTGAAGGTCAGTAAATAATTCCTTTTTTTTGTTAAACACAAAAAAGGAATTATTTGCTGAAATAGAAAGGAAACTTTTAAAATCACAAACACTCATGGTCAGTAAATAATTCTTTTGTTTTTTTGTTAAACACGATTGGCTGAAATAAAAGCAAAAATATAAATATAATAACAACACAAGGTAAGTAATTGTTTCCATTGTTTTTTTATTAATCTCGTGTTGCTTGAGCTAAAGAAGAAATTTTGAAAACCCAACAAATAAAGGTCAGAAACTAATTCCTTTGTTTTTTTTGTTAAAAACATGTGGCGGTTACAAATGAAGAACACCTATTTACACAACGGCAATAGGTCGATCAATAATCCCTTTGTTTTTTTGTTAATGACGAATAGCTGAAACAAAATCAGAACTTTTAAAATACCAACAACTGAAGGTCAGTAAATGATTCCTTTGTTTTTTTGTTTATTAAACACGATTGGCTGAAACAAAAGCGGAACTTTTAAAATCACAACACCTGAATGTAATTAAATAATCACTTTTTTTTTTTTTTTTTAAACAAGACTGGCTGAAACAAAAGCAGAACTTTTAAAATCGAAACAACTGAAGGTCAGTAAATAATTCATTTGTTTTTTTAAACACTACTGGCTGAAAAAAAAGAAGAACTTTTAAAATAACAACTGAAGGTCAGTAAATGATTCAGTTGTTTTTTTTTTGTTAAACAGGATTGGTTGAAACAAAAGCGGACCTATTAAAATAACAACAAATGAAGTTCATTATCTGATTACTTTGTTTTTTTTTTTGTTAAACACGATGTGCTTAAACAAAATCGGAACTCTTAAAATCACAACAGCCGAAAGTCATTAAATGATTCTATTTTTTTTGTTAAACAACATAGGATGAAACAAAAGCGGAAATATTAAAAACAAAAAAAAAGAAGTACAGTAAATAATTCATTTTTTTTTTTTGTTAAACACAATTGGCTGAAATAAAAGAATAAATTTTAAAATCACAACCGAAGGTCAGTAAATATTTCCTTTTTTTTTCTGTTAAAAACGATTGGATGAAATAAAAGCGGAACTTTTAAAAACACAAATAATTCCTTTATTTTGTTAAACACAAAAAAGGAATTATTTGCTGAAATAGAAAGGAAACTCTTAAAATCACAACAACTGAAGCTCAGTAGATGATTTCTTTGGTTTTTTTTTAAACACGATGGGCTTAAATAAAAGAAGACCTTTTAAAATCATAACAACTGATGGTAATTAAATAAATCTATTGTTTTTTTGTTAAAAACGGATGGTTGAAACAAAAGCAGAAATTTCAAAATCACACCAACTGAAGGTCAGTAACTGATTCCTTTGTTTTTTTTTTATTAAACACGATTGGCTGAAATAAAAGCAGAAATTTTAAAATCACAAGAACTGAAGGTCAGTAAATAATTCCTTTGTTTTTTTGTTAATCACGATTGACTGAAATAAAAGCGGAATTTCTTAAATTACAAAAACTGAAGGTCAGTTAATAATATCTTTTTTTTTTTTTTTGTTAAACAAGATTGGGTGTAACAAAATCGGAACTTTTAAAATAACAACAACTATAGGTCAGTAAATAATTCCTTTGTTTTTTTTGGTTAAACACGATTGGTTTAAACAAAAGCAGAACTTTTAAAATCACAACAACTGAAGTTCAGTAAATGATTTCATTGTTTTTTTTATTAAACACGATTGGCTGAGATAAAAGCGGAACTTTTAAAATCACAATTACTGAAGGTCAGTAAATAATTCCTTTTTTTTTTTTTTTAAACACTATTGGATTAAATAAAAGCATAAATTTTAAAATAAAAACAACTCATGGTCATTAAATAATTCCTTTTTTTTTTTTGTTAAAAACGACTGGCGTAAATAAAAGCGGAACTTTTAAAATAACAACAACTCAATGTCAGTAAATAATTAAATTGTTTTTTTTTGTTAAACACTATTTGGATTAAATAAAAGCGGAACTTTTAAAATCACAACAACTCAAAGTCGCTAAATGATTACTTTGTTTTTTTTTTTTAAACACGATTGTTTTAAACAAAAGAGGACCTTTTAAAAGCAAAAAAACTGAATGTAATTGAGTGATTCTTTTTTTTCTTTGTTAAACAGGATTTGTTTAAATAAAATCGGAACTTTTAAAATCACAACAACTCATGGTCAGTAAATGATTCATTTGTTTTTTTTAAAAACAATTAGATGAAATAAAAACGTAACTCTTGATCTCACAACAACTGAAGGTCATTAAATAATTCCTTTGTTTTTATTTTTTAAAAACGTTGGGTTTATGCGAAAGCAGAACTGTTAATGTCACAAACACTAAAGGACATAAAATGGTTCCTTTGTTTTTTTTTTGTTAAACACGATTTATTGTTATTAAAGCGGAACTCTTAAAATCACAACAACTAAAGGTCATTAAATGTGTCCTTTGTTTTTTTTTAAACACGATTGATTTTAACAATAGCGATACTTTTATATACACAACAACTGAAAGCCAGTCCCTGCTTCCTTTGTTTTTTTTGTTAAACACGATTGATTTATACAAAATCGGAAGTTTTAAAATCACAACAACTGAAGGTCAGAAAATGATTCATTTGTTTTTTTGTTAAAAAAAATCGGCTTAAATAAAAGCGGAAATTTTAAAATCACAACTGAAGGTCAGTAAATAATTCCTTTTTTTTGTTAAACACAAAAAAGGAATTATTTGCTGAAATAGAAAGGAAACTCTTAAAATCACAACAACTGAAGGTCAGTAAATGATTTCTTTGTTTTTTTGTTAAACACAATCGGCTGAAATAAAAGAGGAACTTTTAAAATCACAACAACTCAAGGTCAGTAAATAATTCCATTGTTTTTTTGTTAAACACGATTGGTTGAAACAAAAGCAAAACTTTTAAAATCACAACAGCTGAAGGTCAATAAATTATTCCTTTGTTTTTTTTATTAAAAACGATTGGCTTAAATATAAGCGGAAATATTAAAATCACAACAACTAAAGGTCATTAAATGATTCCTTTTTTTTTTTGTTAAACACGTTTGGCTTAAATAAAAAAAGAAATTATAATTGCGTATAAGAAGATGTTCTTTAAATAAGTCCATTGTTTTTTTTTGTTAAACACGATGTATTGTTACAAAATCGAAATCCCTGTAATCATAACAACTAAAAGTGCGTAAATAATTTATTTGTTTTTTTTGTTAAGCAAGAAGTGTTAAAAAAAAAGCAGAACTTTTAAAATCACAACAACTGAAGTTCAGTAGATAATTTCATTGTTTTTTTTATTAAACACGATTGGCTAAAATAAAAGCGGAACCTTTAGAATCTCAATAACTGAAGGTCAGTAAATAATTCCGTTGTTTTTTTTGTTAAACACGATTGGCTGAAATAAAAGCAGAACTTTTAAAATCACAACAACTCATGGTCAGTAAATAATTCCTTTGTTTTTTTTTTAAACACGATAGGCTGAAATAAAAGAGGAACTTTTAAAATTAAAACAAATCATGGTCAGTAAATAATTCCTTTGTTTTTTTTGTTAAAAACGATTGGTTTAAATTAAATCGGAACTTTTAAAATCACAACAACTGATGGTAATTAAATGATTCAATTGTTTTTTTATGTTAAAAACGATAGGCTGAAAAAAAAGCAGAAATATTAAAAAAACAATAACTTGTGTTCATTAAATAATTCCGTTGTTTTTTTTTTTTGTTAAACCAGATTGGCTTAAATAAAATCAGAAATTTTAAATTAAAACAAAATAAAGGTAATTAAATGATTACATTTTTTTTTTGTTAAGAAAAATTGGCTGAAACAAAAGCAGAACTTTTAAAATCACAACAACTCAAGGTCAGTAAATAATTCCATTGTTTTTTGTTAAACACGACTGGCTGAAATAAAAGTGGTAATTTTAAAATCACAACAACTGAAGGTCAGTAAATTATTCCTTTGTTTTTTTTTGTTAAACACGATTGTCTGAAACGAAAGCGGAACTTTTAAAATCCCAACAACTGAAGGTCAGTAAATAATTCCTTTGTTTTTTTTTTGTTAAACACGATTGGTTGTAATAAAAGCGGAACTTTTAAAATTACAGCAACTAAAGGTCAGTAAATAATTACTTTTGTTTTTGTTTTGTCAAACACGATTTGCTGAAATAAAAGCAGAACTTTTAAAATCACAACTGAAGGCCAGAAAATATTTCCTGTGTTTTTTTGTTAAAAACGTTTGGATGAAACAAAAGTTGAACTTTTAAAATCATAAAAACTGAAGGTCAGTAAATAATTCCTTTGTTTTTTTTAAAAGAACGATTGGCTGAAATAAAAGCGGAACTCTTAAAATAACAACAAATGAATTTCAGTAAATGATTCTTTTGTTTTTTTGTTAAACCTGATTGGCTGAAATAAAAGTGGTACTTTTAAAATCACAGCAACTGAAGGTCAATAAATGATTCCTTTGTTTTTTTGTTAAACACGATTGGCTGAAAAAAGCAGCTCTGGTTTGGTGGGCATAGTCTGGTTGTGTGGGTATAGTCTCGTTTGATGGGTATAGTCTGTTTTTGTGGGTATAATTTGGTTTGTCGGGTATGATCGGGTTTGGTTGGTCTTGTCAGGTGGGGTTGGTTTAGTCTGGGTGTGGGGTTATAGTATGTGTTGGTTGATATTTACAGGTTTTGTGTGTTGCTTTTGTGTTATAGTTGATTTGCGTGTGGATGTTGTAGTATCTGTCTTTGTGGTTATAGTCTTTTGTGTGTGGAATATGCGGTTTAGGATTGTTGTTTCGTTTGATTGTTTTATATTCTGGTTTGGTGGTTATTGTCTTGTTGTTTGTGTATATTCTTTTTTTGGTGGGTTTTACTGGTTTTTTTGGTTATGACGTTCGTTTGGGGTAAAGTCTGTTATTTTGTGTATTGTATGTTTATGTGGGTATAGACTGGTTTAGTGGGTAGCGACTTGTGTGGTTTGTTTATTCGTGAGTGGTGGGGATTGGCGTTCTTTTACATTACTTACGGTTGTGTGTGTTAAATTTGGTTTTGTTGGCATAGTCAGGGTTTGGTAGGAATGTATTGTGTTGCTGGTATAGTCTTGTTCGTTTTGGTGTTTGGTCTTTGGTGGGTATAGTCTGGTTTGGGTGGTCTATTTATTTGTTTTGGACAGTGTCTGTTTTTGTGGTAATACTCTGTTTGATTCTGCAATGGTTTGGGGTTTGGTCGTTGTCTAATGGTATGTGTATAGTATTGGGTGTTTTTTATTATCTGGATTGATGGGTATTATTTTTGTTGTATTGGCTGAGCTGTTTGGGGGGGTATTTTCTGGTTCGGAGAGTATAGACTGTGTTAGGTTGTTTACGCTGGTTTGGTGGGTATAATTTGGTTTGTCGGGTATGGTCTGGTTTTGTGTGGTTAGTTTGGTTTGATGCGTTACGACTGTGTTGTTGGATTGGGTTTGGGTTGTTGGTTATACTGCAGTTTAGTAAGCATAGACTATTTTTTGTGTTCTCGAATGAATTGATGGTGAGTGACTGTGGGTGTTATTAGAAGTGTGGGTTGCGTTTATTATCTTATTTGTTTTTTCTATTCTTTTTTGTAGTTTATCGTCTAGTTTGGGGTGGTGTTTATGGTCTGGGTTGGTTTATCTTGTCTGGTTTTGTGTGTTTATTCTGGTTTGGTGGGTATTGTGGTGTTTTGTTTTGTTAGTCTGGGTGTGGGGGTATTGTCTTGTTTGGTGGGATTAGTGTGGTTTTTTGGCTATTGTCTGCTTGTGTTTGCATTGACGGTTTTTTTTTGTTGTGTCTTGTTTTTTTGTTTTAATTTGTTATGTATGTTATGGACTTATTTGGTGTTTTTTGAGTTGATATTAGTTTATGGTCCTTTTTTTGTGGCATAGTCTGGGTTGATTGGCCTCGTATTGTTGGTTGTTTATAGTCTGGTTTTTGGTGTATAGACATGTGCGTTGTGATTCGTAGTGTGGTGTTGGTAATGCCATATCTTTTGTTTATTAACGGTTGTTACTAGAATATAATTGAACTTTGGTGATAGTCTGGTGTTTGGGCTATATACTGTTTTTGTGTGTATATACTGGTTTGGTTTGGTGGGGAACGTCTTGTGTGTAGGGGAAAGTCTTGTCCGGATTGTCGATTCGGTCTTTGTTTGCCTCTGCTGGATTGTTGGGTATAGTCTGG